>NC_081552.1:202532223-202712223 GCF_963082655.1 Stomoxys calcitrans
GAAAAATTTCACGCCGGGATATTAACCCAAGCGTCTGGTGTCATAGGCGGACATGCCAACGTCTGCGTCAGGGTGGGCTCCATGTCGATAATTACGCATGTTTTTGACAAATAACAGGTAAAAAAGTTTGGACGGGCTGAATCGTTGTTATCCACCAACTAAAAATTTGCCTTTACTTACTCACTTCGTATTCAAATTTGTACAATTAAATCGGGAATTGGTTGTGGCTGCTATAGTCTGAAGTAGTCATATCAGGGAATCGGAATTTAAGGGGCCTATATCAGTATATAGACCGATACGGAGCATTCTTGGAACAGACCTTGGAAGTCTTCGTGTCAAATTTTTCGCCAAATGAAGTGAAAATTGCGGCCTCCAGAAGGTCAAGAAGTCAAATCTGAGCATCGGTTTACATAGGGGCTATACTGCCCTGATTCGAATCATGCTTGGCACGTACGCTGTAAGTCATAGCAGAAGTTTTTGTGCTAAATTTCAAATCGGATGAAAACTGAGACGTCTAGGTGCTGAGGAAGTCAATTCCAGGGATCGGTTTGTATGGAGGCGATATCAGTATATAGCCCGATTTGAATCATATTCGGCACTGATTTTGAACGTCAGAACGGAAGTCCTTGTGGCAAATTTCAGAAAAATCGAATGAAAATTGAAATCTCTTGGAGCTCAAGAGTTCAAGTCAGGGGATCGGTTATCAGTATGTTGGCCGATTCGGATCATATTCGACACTGATGTTGGATGTCAGAACGGAAGTTATGACAAACTTCAGCCAAATGAGATGAAAATTGAGACCTCTATGGGCTCAAGAAGTCAAATCTGGGGATCGATTTTCATGGAGGCTATATCAGTATATAGACCGATTCAAATCATATTTGGCACCGATATTGGACGTCAAAACGAAAGTCTTTGTGCCAAAATTCAGCCAAATTTGATGAAAATTGAGATCTCTAGGGGCTCAAGAAGTCATATCCGGAGATCGGTTTACATGGGGGTTATATCAGTATATAGACCGATTCAGATCATACTTGGCACTGATGTTAGACGTCAGAAGGACAGTATTTGTGCCAAATTTTAATCGGATCGTATGAAAGATGAGGCTCCTGGGGCTCAATAAGTCAAATCCGGGGATCGATTTTCATGGAGGCTATATCAGTTTATAGACCGATTCGGATCATACTCTACAATGATGTTGGACGTCAGAACGAAAGTCTTTGTGTCAAATTTCAGTCACATCGTACGACAGCTGAGGCTTCGAGGGGCTCAATAAATCAATTCCGGGATTGTTTTATGGAGGCTATATCAGTTTTTAGACCGATTCTGATCATACTCTGCACTGATGTTGGACGTCAGAACGGAAGTCCTTGTGGTAAATTTCAGCCAAATCGGATGATAATTGAGATCAAGGAGTCAAAATTGGGGTCCGGTTTATATGGGGGCTATATACAAATCTTAACCGATATGGCCCATTTGCAATTCCCAACGACCTACATCGATAAGAAATATCTGTGCTAAATTTCAAACGTGTATCTTTAATCGTTCGAACGCTATCGTTGTTGTTGTTGTAGCAGTGTATTGTACACCGAGGCGGCAGCCCTTGCCGATCACGGATTCCATCGGGTCAATGGGGTACGTACAACTGACTGCCATGGGATTGTGTTATCGATAGACGGACGGACTTGGCTAGATTGACTCAGAATGTCAAGATGATCGGAATATGTACTCGTATACTCATTACATATCGATATCAATTTATTGGAAACCAAGTTTGGAAAACGTGTTGTGGCCATGTTAAAGAAAAATGAGTTCCATACATAATGGCATCAAACGTACTTTCACAGATATATAGAATTTCATTGATGATATCCACAACTTTTGTAGCTCTCTTATTGTAAAATCCCTATAGTATATAGTAGTCTATAAACTTCAAAAGCCAACATGTTTCTGATCACCACCCTTATAACTTCACATGAGCTCTCCAATATACACCAGACAGACTAACGAAGAGATTTGACCAAAAATCCCTTGAAAATGCCAATGCCTTACTAAAGTACTGGTGTGGTAAAGATACTCGCAAAGGTTATTAAGCTTAGTGCAACCTGCTTAGATTATCTTTGATGATGAAGCAGAGGGAACGTCCATATGCGCATATGCCTCTGCTCATTTGGGTGTCGCATTGTGTCTGTGTCTGTTTCTGTCCATCAGTTGCATCTGTACATTTGAAGCTCGCCTCGCATTGTATCCCACATATGGTTTATCTGTGACATTGTGGTTACATGCCACAAATTCCAACTATCGTATGTCTGATCATTGGCCAGTAATTGTTACACTGAACGTCGTTGCAAGTACGAAAAACGTTCAATGGCACAATTATGGTTATGTCCAATGTTTGAGCAAACAATCAAACATTTGAGCTATACGAAGACTGGCAGTGGCCAGAGCTCAAAGCATAACAATACAGTGATGCTAAATATTTGCCATGAAATGGGTAATTTGGGTGGATGGGTGAGCCGATTGACTTGCAATTGTCCATTGAGAAATGCGTTTGCATAGCTCATAGGGGGAGAGGGTTTTAAACAAGATTTTCCTTGTTTAAGGTGGCAGCATGATTATTTTTGATGTTAACCTACATTTTAGAAGAGCCTTAGTAAATAGCTTTGGGAGATCAACATTCAATTGACATTTATCGTTGTGCCCTAAAAACGATTGGTGAGATCCATGAGTAACATTGGATTTAGTCAAGAAAGAAGTTAAAAATTTTCGAATAATTTCACAGGCATGAGTACCAACTAGTTATTCAGATCCTGAATCCATACTTCTGAGATTGAGGAACTGAAATCCCAAACATTCAAGCAATGACTGAAGGATGGGTAGATTGAATGAGGCTGATGCAAATCGCAGAGGTACTGTATTCGCCATAAGTTTAACAAATCGAAAGGAGTTGTATCCGTGGGATATAAAGGTGGAGAGGATATAGAGGGTTGGGAAATCAAGAGAGGGCTCGGCAGTTGTTCCCAAAGATTTCTCTTTAAAGTCTGGCGGTTTGAAGAAAGCCGTAAACCCCTCTGCTTCAATCGATGGAGGAGGGGAAACATCAAAACGGGCTGGACTGGGCTGTGTGGCTGGGTCATCCGATTTAATCAGGCAACTTCAGGGGATGCATCGACAAAGATATCGCCATCAACTCAAGGAACCAACACTCCGGGGAGGGGTGGTTCTCAAGAGCCATTAATGCGTTAGAAAACTTCTCATGACAATATGTAATGGATCTATGGTCCGGTTTCTGCAGATTAAACTTCACCATTGTAAAGAAGCTTAGTCAGCAATAATGATTCATCTGATTGCCAGAGGATTTGACGTTGCCCTTATCCATAGATCATGGGTGCCTTCATTCTAGCCAAGAGTAGTGTAAATATGTTCTGCCTGCAGATTCAGCTGGCTACTTCATTTCACTATCTATGGCACACGATTCAGAGATGCCGCCTTCGATCCTTAATTGAAGCCGTTTTTACAGTGACAAATATCCTCATTGTAGGATTTGATGCTAATGCACATCACCAGACCCGGCACCACACAGTTTGGAACGTTGAGCTCCATTCTGTGTGGTGTTCTTCGTTATTGCGAGAAGCTAAGCTAGGAGCTACCGGGTGCGTTCACAGATTGCAGATTGTGAAATCAGCGGTATCGAGGGGAGAGTCTCTGTGAGAGGCCGGGTAGGCATCGGCTGTTGCTTAAGTACTGAGTGCCTATGATGCTCGATATGCGCCTTTGCATAGTCACTGGCCACCATGTTCTCGCGGCGATCGGTCGCATAGACCGAAACTCTTATAAGCATTTGACTTGGATCACCACCTCCACATACAAATGTGGCTACAACAACAACAAGAACAACAACAACTAGATATGGAAAAGTTTAAAAAAGGACCAAAGGTGTGAGGTACTCATCGAATTAGGTATAATGTGGCGATTTGCTATTAAGGAAATGAACCGTCCTGTATTACCAGCAACAGATCGGACAATATCAGCGAAAGTATATGTGACTGGGAAGTGTTGAATGACCACAGCTTATCTGATCACGGCAACATTTACTTAAGCCTTTGCGAAAATACCGCAAAAGTAGTCCCTCAGCTGAACAAAAGGAAGGCGGATTACGACAAATTTTGGCACACTTTCTGCAGCATTGCCTTGCAGATTTAAGTGCCCCTAAAACCCAACAAGGAAAAAGGCATTAAGTTCGGCCGAGCCGAGGGGGTGTTTTGGGGAATGGTTGGACCCCCAGAAGCTTTGTCCCAAATTTACTCGCAAATACCTTTCATTTGAGCCCCATATTGCCATGGTGGGTAAATAAGTCCGATTAATTGGTGTTTTGGGGGTTGGGGTGGTCCCCCAAACACTTGGTCCTAAATACCTTTCTTTTGAGTCCCATATTGTCGTGATTGGTATATATATATATATATTTGGTAGGTTTTTGAGGTGGGGCGCAGACAAACCGCTTGAAATTTTGCACAAACATTTTTTGTTTGTGTAGGTCGGTTGGGATTGTAAATGGGCCAAATCGGTCCATGATTTGACATACCTGCCATATAAACCGATCTTGGGTCTTGACTTCGTGCGCGTGAGGGCGCAATTCTTATCCGATTTGTCTGTAATTGTGCACGTGGTGTCTTTGCATCACATCCAACAATTGTGCTAAGTACGGTCTGAATCAGTCTATATCCCGATAAAGCTGCCGTATAAACCGATCTGGGGTCTTGACTTCTTGAGCCTCTAGAGGGCGCAATTCATATCCGATTTGTCTGAAATTTTGCATGAGATGTTTCGTTTTGACTTCCAACAACTGTGCTAAGTATGGCGCAAATCGATACTTAACCTGATATAGCTGCCATATAAACCGTTCTGTGATATTGACTTCTTGAGCCTCTAGAGGGCGCATTACTCATCCGATATGGCAGAAATTTTGTACAAGGGCTTCTTCCATGACCTTCAACATACGCTTTTAATATGGTCTGAATCGAGCCATAGCTGGATACAGCTCCCATATAAACCGATCTCTCGATTTTGGTTCTTGAGCCCCTACAAGGCGCACTTCTTATCCCAATGAACTGAAATATTACACAATGACTTCTAGAATGTTCAGCATTCATTTATGGTCCGAATCGAACTATAACTTGATATACCTCCAATAGCATAACAGTTCTTATTGATTATTCTTTGTTTGCTTAAAAAGAGATACCGCGTAAAAAACTCGACAAATGCGATCCATGGTGGAGGGTATATAATATTCGGCCTGGCCGAACTTAGCTCGCTCTTACTTGTTTTTTTTTTATTTTTTTTTTTTTTGTAATTTGTGTAATTTCTACTCAAATAATATTATTAACTGCTTAATATTTACTATTTTATTTCTGTAATTATAACCTTTCTAATTTTTGTATTTTTGTTTCTAGGCAAACAAAAATTTGCCGCTCCATAAGGTATGTATATTATAAAATTTGTTTTTAAAATCCTTCATTATTTTTGCAAATATTTATTTTGATCTCAAAATCACATGCGTTTGTTCTTGGTTATTAATCATGAATATGCACCAAGCCAATATTTAATTTACTGGGAATTTTCATAATCACCATTAATCAAATAAAATCAGGAGCATGTACATTAGGGTGGGTTGATTTGTGTGGATGAAATAAAAATTCTAAATTGTATAGCAAAAACTGTATGTACATAAAATTGTAAGAAATTAATGCAAGAACCCATGAATCTAAAATCAAGACCTTATCGGCGCCTCTCAACTTGGAAAATCCTAATTTCTAGAATTAATTTTTGGGCAAAGGCGGGCATATATATGTTCTCAAGTCGAGAGGCTCGGTTTAGGATTTTAGTTTAGAGACATAGTATGCTGAGGTTCATATCATCGGGTATGCGATCTTCTAGCCAGATTGCGCAGATAAGCTGATGCATGCGCCTTATCAGCGTGTCGCCTCCGGTCTTAAATAGTTCAGCGGGTCACCCGTCGGCTCCTGCTGCCTTGTTGTTCTTTAGTCGGGCCACTGCTACTTGGACCACATTCTGACTAGGAGGTAAACATTCTATACCATCATCAGGGATTGGTTCTGCGGTATCCTCTTCGCCACCAACGTCGGACACTAGCAGTTGGGTAAAATGTTCTTTCCATATCCTCAGCATGCAATCTGTTTCAGTTACCAGATTTCCTTCTTTGTCTCTGCTGGAGGATGTGCCTGCACCAAAGCCATCGGTTTGGTGTTTAATTCTTTGGTAGAATTTCCGGACTTCATTCTGACTCCTGTACATCTCAATTTGCTCACACTCACATCATTGCATTTCCTTTTTCTTTCTGCGTAATAGACGATTCTCCTCTCTCCATCATCTGTCGCGTTGATTGCAGGGTTGCTCTATAAGCCTCATTCTTGGCTTCACTAGCTTCTCGACACTCTTGGTCGTACCATGGGTTTCTTGGAGGAGGTTTCCGGTACCCAAGTACGGATTTCGCGGCATTTTCCATGGAGTGGGCAATAGTTTGCCACTGCGCCTTTATATCATCGGAACAAGGAGTGCTTTCATCAAGCAGTTGGGTCAGTCGAGTGGAGTATGCCGCTGCCATTTGTTGTGTCTGCATCTTTTCAATGTCCAGCTTCCGTGCAGTGTCAGATCGTACTTCCCTCGCCATGTTCAAACGGGTGCGAACCTTTGCTGCAACAAGGTAATGATCCGAATCTATATTCGCTCCACGGATCGATCGTACATCTGACACGCTGGATGAATGCCTTCCATCTATCACAACGTGATCAAAACGTGATCAATTTGGTTTCTCGTGTTTTGATCGGGTGACAGCCACGTGGCTTTGTGAATATTTTTATGTTGAAATCTCGTGCTACTAACTACCATGTTTTTTGCCGCGGCGAAATCTATCAGCCTCAACCCATTACTGGACGTTATCTCGAGGAGGCTAAACTTTCCGACTGTTGGACCAAAAAGTCTTCCTTCCCTATTTTCGCATTAAAATCTCCCAGAACGATTCTAATATCATGGGCGGGGCAGCGTTCATATTCTCTCTCTAGGCGCACGTAGAAAATATCCTTGGTCTGCTCGTCTTTGTCTTCCGTCGGGGCATGCGCTAGGCTGATGTTGAAGAATTTGGCTTTTACATGGATTGTGGCTAGCCTCTCATCCACCGGAGTAAATCTGAGACAAGGTGTTTCAGTCTCCGACTAACCACAAATCAGCCACAGCCAAATTCATGCCTCTTGTTATGGCTGCTATAGCATAGTTAGTCACCGTTTGGTGTTGTAGTGACGCCATTCCCAGTCCATCGCACTTCCTGTAGGGCGGTAATATCTGCCTTGTACTTCTCTAATACATCCGCCAGCGCGTTTTATTAACCCCCCTTAATATGCAATAATTCCAACGGAATACCAAACATCTATGGAAAGCGAAGAAAGGTCTTCGATTGTCCCCTCTGTGCAAGCAGCGTTTTTATTTCTTTGATGTGAGACTTTGTGATGATGTCCGCTGTCCAGTGCAAATGATTGCCCTGCGCTCACCACATGTTGTGCGGTCTGATAGCATTCTGGTTCAAGTGTGAACATAAATCGAGCACACAATCCCTACCTTTTGGAATGATTCAGTTATGCTTTTAATGACCATAAATCACACAACTAAAGCCATTGACACCATCCATAATCAAATATTGTCATTATTAATAATTTTTGCTGACAATATGAACACAAGTGACCAATTCAGCCCATCCCATTGACAGGGCAGGAGATAGGACTGCACTCAATAAATTCGCAAATATTTAGTTTTATTTAATTTTTCTAATGAAAATCCACATTTGGCGAAGAACACCAAATGCAAGTGAATCATTGTCAATGTTGTTCACATGGGAACGAAAGACCCTTTGAAGTTTTTATACCCTACACCATAGGATGAGGGACATACTATTTCATTTCATCATTCCGGTGTGAGAGCCAACAAACTCTATATATATTGGGTTGCCCAAAAAGTAATTGCGGATTTTTTAAAAGATGGTAAATGCATTTTTAATAAAACTTAGAATGAGCTTTAATCAAATATACTTTTTTACACTTTTTTTCTAAAGCAAGCTAAAAGTAACAGCTGATAACTGACAGAAGAAAGAATGCAATTACAGAGTCACAAGCTGTGAAAAAATTTGTCAACGCCGACTATATAAAAAATCCGCAATTACCTTTTGGGCAACCCAATATATGTTTTTTTATACCCACCAGCGTAGGATAGGGGGAATATAAATTTAGTCATTCCGTTTGCATCACATCGAAATATCGATTTCCGACCGTACAATGTATATATATTTCGGATCGTCGTAAAATTCCAAGACGATTTAAAGATGTCCGTGTGCCTGTCCGTCTGTCCTCTCGTCTGTTGTTATCACTCATTTGCAACTGTGGGTTATTTTAAGCCTCCAGATATCTGAACAAAATATGGTTCAAATCGGACTATATTTAGATATAGCTGCCATATAGACCGATCTGCCTATAAGGAGTCAGAAGCTCATAAAAGCTTTATTTATTACCCGATTTCGCTGAAATTTGAAACGGTGAGGATTTTTAGCCCTCCCAATATAGGACCCAAATATGATTCGAAATGGACTATATTTGAATATAGCCTTCATATAAACCGATCTGCCTATAAGGGGGTCTGAAGCCTATAAAAGCTTTATCCGATTTCGCTGAAATTTGGAATAGTGCGCAGTTTTAAGCCTCCAAACATCCCGATAAAGGGTCTGAAGGCCATAAAAGCTTTATGTATTACCTGATTTCGCTGAAATTTGATACGGTGAGTTATTTTAAGTCTTCCTACATCCAACCCAAATATGGTTCAGATCGGACTATATGTAGATATAGCTGCCATATAGACCGATCTCTCGATTTAAGGTCTACAGCCCATAAAAGCTTTATTAATTACCCGATTTCGCTCCAATTTTAAAAGGTGAGGATTTCTAGGCCTCCCTATATAGGACCCAAATATGATTTGGATTGGAATATATTTAGATATAGCCCACATATAGACCGATCCGCCGATTTAGGGTCTTAGGCCTATAAAACTCACATTTATTATACGATTTCGCTGAAATATGGAACAGTGAGTTGTGTCAGGCCCCTCGACATCTTTCTGCATTTTCGGCCAGATAGGTCCATATATAGCTATAGGACATAGCTCCCACATAACCGATCGCTCGATTTAAGGTGTTGGCCCATAAAAGGCGCATTTATTGTCCGATTTTGCCAACATTTGGACAGTTAATGTCCCTCTTCAATTTGGCCCAGATCGGTCCAGATTTGGATATAGCTGTCATAGAGACCGATCTCTCGATATAAGGTGTTGGTCCCATAGAAGGCGCATTTATTTTCCGACTGTGATAAAATTCGAGACCGTGAGTTATGTTAGGCTCTTGAACAACGTTTTTCAATTTGGCTCAGATCGGTTCAGATTTGGATATAGCTGCCATAGAAACCGATCTCTCGATTTAAGGTCTTGGGCCCATAAAAGGCGCATTTATTCTCCGATTGTGATAAAATTTGGGACAGTGAGTTATGTTAGGCTCTTGGACAACGTTTTTTTCAATTTGGCTCAGATCGGTTCAGATTTGGATATAGCTGCCATAGAAACCGATCTCTCGATTTAAGGTGTTGGGCCCATAAAAGGCGCATTTATTTTCCGATTGTAATAAAATTTGGGACAGTGAGTTGTGTTAGGTCCTTCGACATTCTTCTGCAATTTGACCCAGATCGGTCCAAATTTGGATATAGCTGCCATATAGACCGATCTCTCGATTTAAGTTCTTGGGCCCATGAAAAGCGCACTTATTGTCCAATCTCGCCGAAATTTGGTACAGTGAGTTGTGTGAGACCAGTCGATGTCCTTCTTCAATTTGGCCCAGATCGGTACAGATTTGGATATAGCTGCCATATAAGCCGATATCTCGGTTTAAGGTCTTGGGCCAATAAAAGGCGCATTTATTGTTCGATTTTGCCAACATTTTGGACAGTGAGTTGTGTGAGGCCAGTCGATGTCCTTCATCAATTTGGCCCAGATAGGTCCAGATTTGGATATAGCTGCCATATAGACCGATCTCTCGATTTAGGGTTTTGGGCCCATAAAAGGCGCGTCTATTATCCGATTTCGCCGAAATTTGGGACAGTGAGTTGTGTTAGGAGCTTCGACATCCATCTTCATTTTGGCCTAGGTTGGAAAAGATTTATATACAGCTGTCATATAGACCGATCTCTCGATTAAAGGTTTTGGGCCCATAAAAGGCGCATTTATTATACGATGTTACCGAAATTTGGAACAGTGTGTTGCGTTAGACCCCTCGACATCTTCCTGGAATATGGCACAGATCGGTTCAGATTTGGATATAGCTGCCATATAGACCGATCTTTCGGTCTTTAAGGTCTGGGATCCATAAAAGGCGCATTTATTGTTCGATTTCGCGGAAATTTGGAACAGTGAGTTGTGTTAGGCACTTCGACATCTCTCTTCAATTTGGCGCAGATCGGTTCAGATTTGGATATCCGAATTCGCTGATATTTTAGTGAGGCTGCCATATAGACTGATCTCTCGATTTAGGGTTTTGGGCCCATAAAAGGCGCGTCTATTATCCGATTTCGCCGAAATTTGGGACAGTGAGTTGTGTTAGGAGCTTCGACATCCATCTTCATTTTGGCCTAGGTTGGAAAAGATTTATATACAGCTGTCATATAGACCGATCTCTCGATTAAAGGTTTTGGGCCCATAAAAGGCGCATTTATTATACGATGTTACCGAAATTTGGAACAGTGTGTTGCGTTAGACCCCTCGACATCTTCCTGGAATATGGCACAGATCGGTTCAGATTTGGATATAGCTGCCATATAGACCGATCTTTCGATTTAAGGTCTGGGATCCATAAAAGGCGCATTTATTGTTCGATTTCGCCGAAATTTGGAACAGTGAGTTGTGTTAGGCACTTCGACATCTCTCTCTTTAATTTGGCGCAGATCGGTTCAGATTTGGATATCCGAATTCGCTGATATTTTAAATAGTGACTTATGTTATCTTTTCGATATCCCTGTCGTATATGGTTCAGATCGGTTTATATTTGGATATGTCTACCAAAGAGACCAATATTTTGTTCTACAAAATTTAACAACTTATTAGACCTCTCTAAATTCGTATCGAATTTGGTCCAAATCGGACCATATTTCGATAAAGCTGCTATGGGGGCATAAATTATGCATTTTACACCGGATTATGACGAAAGGTGGTTTACATATATACCCGAGGTGGTAGTTAGACCCGGCCAAACTTAACACCTTTTTACTTTTTTTTTTACTATATTTCGATTCTATCCCACTGTGTGACGCATGGCGTAAGGAAGTGTCGTATAGGAAGTGTAAGAGCGAACTTATCAAGCCACAAAATCGTGAGGTGACATAAACACAATATTCACCCATTTCACTATTTAAGATCAAGGATGTTTGATTGTGATTTTGCAGAAAAATCGGTTCAGATTTAGCAACAAATATTTCAAGTATCTGTTTGCCACTGTTTGTTATGCATCTTGATTTTTTGTGCGTGTAGCACAGTGTTTTTTTTACCATGGCCTATAGAAATCAGTTTGCATCTATTGATTACCTCATACCCAGAAAACTGATACAGTTTTTATGAATTTCATACAATTTTCATTTTTATTACTCTGTCAATAAGCTTGGCTCTTTCGTCATGCCGACTACACAGGAAATATTTTCTTTTCGATCTCTTCATTAACATCCTCTAAAAGAAATGAGTTCATAAATTAGACGACCGACCGCCACTTAAGTTGCTTGTGAATCAATGACACATAGGCATGGCGTGAGTGTGTCCATATGCTCGCCTTTATTTTATTTTTGCATGTTTTTCTAACGAACTGAAAATAATAAATCGACTTCTTTATGTTCCCTGATTAGAGTGTTAGAGACACACAAGCTCGTATTGTGTGCAAATTAAGGCAACGAATAAATGAACGTACGAACGAATGGAACCTGCATTATATTTGAGAATTTTATGTATGTCATAAAAATTCAGACTATGGACTATCGGGATTTGTCATCTGGGGGGTTTTTCGGTAAACTACAAAATAAGTGGATGTTGCGAGTGCTCTCGCCATATGTTCTCCTTTGATGGCTGCGCATATGCAGATAAGGTCCAATAGCAACGAACTCTCAGTGTGGAAACCTTCAGATTGGGTAGGCACGTGCCGAGTATAAAATTAAACCGACTCAGATAATTAGATGCTGTTTGAACGTGAAAGTCGGTTAAGATACTTGGAAGGGATAAAAACGCTATAACACGTTTTTAACTCTATAATTGTCATGAAGATGGATGTGTAACATTTTGCAGAAGTAAGGTTTTTTTTAAGGGATAGGGATAGACAAAATTCGCACATCATAAGCTCTCGCTTTAGATTAGTCCGATAAGGTTAGGTTGAGGTGGCAGTCTGCCATCAGACTCACTTCGAAGTTTTCATTCATTGTGATACCACAGGAACAGAAGAAGGAAGATGCCTTCTAGTTCCTACCGCTGAACCACCCAGATCGCTTTAAAAAGCCCAACAAGTTGCTAATGTTCACACCCGCTAAATTCGACAAATTCTCAAAGAAATGAGAACCTAAAGTGGTACTCATTCTAACTGCTTGCACGGGACACACACACACAGCAGATGTTCTATAGTCTCGACGTCCTCACAGCTTCGGTAAAAGTCGTTACTTGCATCCTTCAATCTGTTGGCTTGTTTTTCGATCAGACAGTGGCCTGTCATGACAGACACAATGACTGAAATGTTTGTTTTAGCCAGCGACAGCAAACCGGTAGACCTCTTCAAGTCTAGATTGGACCACATAGTATTGGAATGCTCATAGCCCCCTCTTTGCACATGGTGTTCTCTTTTGACTTTTAACAACTGTGCCAAGTAAGGTCAAAATCGGTCTATAACCTGATATAGCTTCCATATAAACCGATCTCAGACAGATTCTCAAAGAAATGAGAACCTTAAGTGGAACTCCTTCTGACTGTTAGTGCCGAGCACACACACACACAGCAGATGTTCTATAGTCTCTTCTTCCTCGATGCCCTTACAGCTTCTGCAAAAGTCATTGCAGCCAACCTTCAGTCTATCAGCATGTTTTCCGATTAGATAGTGACCTGTCATGACGGATACATTGATATCTGTTCTAGCCAATGACAGCAAAGCAGTAGAACTCTTCGAGTCTGAATTAGGCCACATAGTTATGGAATGCTCACAGCCCCCTCTTTGTGACCATCTATCATTCGTGGTCCTTCGGGCCTGGACCTGAAAACTTAGCTTAGGCATACCCACAGATTCCAGTATCCTTGCAAAGTGTAGGGTAGTTCCTAGTCTCGCAAGCTCGTCCGCTTTGCAATTCCCTGGGATGTCTCTGTGGCCCGGCAACCAGAACAGGTGAATTTTGAGCAGCCATCGCGTTGAGAGATCTACGACAGTCGAGGGCGGTTTTTGTGTTCAGAAATACGTTCTGCAGGGATTTAATGGCTGCCTGGCTATCTGAGAAGATATTTATGCCTATCGTCTTAATGACGTTATATCTTAGCCATTACACAACTTCCCTAATTGCAAGGATCTCCGCTAGATATAAACTGCAGTAGTCGGGTAACCTTTTCGATCAAAGTACTCATCGACCTCTTATCGAACGCCAGCAATGACCGGCCATAGTGCCTTCGCAGTCCGGCAACCATCCACCGTGTCCCACCCCACCGCCGACGCCGCCTTGGCCATCCCCTCTACTATGTTTAGTAGATCACCAAATGGCATGTAGACAAGACCGATGACTGGTCCGCCCGGTGCATACGAACCCCTCCTGGCGCACTTGTCCGCCCTCTCATTCCCTGGAATCCCGTCATGCCCAGGAACCCATGTCAGCATCACATCGTGGACCCAGAGCCTATCCAGAGATTCCAAACAGTCCGCCACGCATCTCGACCTCACCATCCTCGACTCCAAGGCTTTGAGCGCTGCCATACTGTCTACATAAATTCTAAATTTCGAGGGCGTTAGGCCTCTTTGCCTGAAATATTCTTGTGGCTACTGCAATGGGACAGACCTCTGCCTGAAAGACCGTGCACTCGTCCGGCAGTCTCAGACATACTGATATTGAGTGCATCAGATTAGAATCCCAATCCAGTCCCCGACTCCATCTTGGAGCCCTGACTCCATCTTGGAGCCCTGACTCCATCCTGGAGCCCTGACTCCATCCTGGAGCCCTGACTCCATCCTGGAGCCCTGACTCCATCCTGGAGCCCTGACTCCATCCTGCAGCCCTGACTCCATCTTGGAGCCCTGACTCCATCTTGGAGCCCTGACTCCATCTTGGAGCCCTGACTCCATCTTGAAGCCCTGACTCCATCTTGGAGCCCTGACTCCATCTTGGAGCCCTGACTCCATCCTGGAGCCCTGACTCCATCCTGGAGCCCTGACTCCATCCTGGAGCCCTGATTCCATCCTGGAGCCCTGACTCCATCCTGGAGCCCTGACTCCATCCTGGAGCCCTGACTCCATCCTGGAGCCCTGACTCCATCTTGGAGCCCTGACTCCATCTTGGAGCCCTGACTCCATCTTGGAGCCCTGACTCCATCTTGGAGCCCTGACTCCATCTTGGAGCCCTGACTCCATCTTGGAGCCCTGACTCCATCTTGGAGCCCTGACTCCATCTTGGAGCCCTGACTCCATCCTGGAGCCCTGACTCCATCCTGGAGCCCTGACTCCATCCTGGAGCCCTGACTCCATCCTGGAGCCCTGACTCCATCTTGGAGCCCTGACTCCATCTTGGAGCCCTGACTCCATCCTGGAGCCCTGACTCCATCCTTGAGCCCTGACTCCATCCTTGAGCCCTGACTCCATCTTGGAGCCCTGACTCCATCTTGGAGCCCTGACTCCATCTTGGAGCCCTGACTCCATCTTGGAGCCCTGACTCCATCTTGGAGCCCTGACTCCATCTTGGAGCCCTGACTCCATCTTGGAGCCCTGACTCCATCTTGGAGCCCTGACTCCATCTTGGAGCCCTGACTCCAACTTGGAACCCTGACTCCAACTTGGAACCCTGACACCATCTTGGAACCCTGACTCCATCTTGGAACCCTGACTCCATCTTGGAGCCCTGTCTCCATCTGTGTAGGTCAAGGTCTCATCCTCCTTAAGTACACCATCCGCCCTCTATTCGACCCTCTCAGGAAAATGAATAGCGAATGCCTTCACTCCAGTCGGCACTGGTGCCAGGTAATCAGATATCCTCCAGAATCGAACTATGGCCGCAAACACCCTTCTTCAGCATGCCGAGCTCTCTCAGTCTAAGCGCGACCCAGGCGGCGCAGTTCCAAATATGGGCCCCAATGGGATGCATATCCAGCACCGCCTCCAGGCCTGCCTGCGGTGCGGATCTCAGAGCCGCTGTGATCCTGACGCAGGCCAGTCTCTGGACCTTCTCGAACGTGAACTCTTCCCTATGGCGTCCCACCATACCAGTGCTCCATAGGTCAGTACTGGTCTCACGATGGGAGTCACCCGCCACTTCCTACCGAACATCCTCCTGCAGGAGTAAAAAGCTCACAGTGCCTTACGGCTTCTTTTCTCGGTGTTTCTCTTCCAGGATAGTTTCGCATCGATGATTATGCCTAGGTACTTCGCCTCCTTCGACAGCCGCAGGGTTACCCCGTCGGGCGGGGCGGGAGTCTTAACTCGGTATTCAGAGTCATTAGATGTAGCATTAAATTGAGTGCATCAGATGGTGTCGTCCTCAGTGCGACTGTGATGCACAAAAAAGACATCCTTTGGACCCAGTTAAGTGTTGAGCAGTAGGTGGACTTTTGAAGCGCCGTCCACCAGACCACAACACCATATAGCATTATAGGTCTGATTAGTCGCATAAACTAAAGGAAGCTTTTTTGGCACGCTGATCAACGAATATTGCATAGGTCCAAAAAGTCAAGGTTCGAATAACATCTAATTTTCCATTTAATTTAATTGATATTCAATCGATTTTCCCGATCGTTCGAAGTTTGCCCCTATTCCTTAATGGAATATTCATAAGCAAATTTGCAATTTGCTATCGATTTTCCCAAGTTTTGGATATATTCTTATTTTTTATGCAATTTCTTTGACATCTGACTTAAGATCAGACATTTTCTTAGTCACCTCTAAGGGATGGATTTTATCTTTTCAATCTCTGTTTTTTCTTAGTAAAACTACACAACTTTTCACGTCTTCAGCTGAACATGATATACGAATCGCCGATTTACCAATGTTTGCACAACAGACATTTGGCTCAAATCTTTCAACACCATCTAAAATTGTTGCATTGCTCTGTCTTCCATTTTAATATGTTTCGATTTTTTTTTAGTTTTCTCAAAATGGATAGCATAGCGAAACAAGCTCCAAATGAAATGCTCTGTCCATAAATCGTCTACGAACTGAAATGGTTTTGATTTGCTAGTGTCGTTGTCATTCAATTTAACTGAAATAGTTACGACGACTATTTCGTTTGAGTAGTTGCAAAAAAATAAAACGATGCGGCTTCGTTCGTATGTGACTTTTCAAATTGGATTTTGAATTGCTACAATGGAAAATAAATTGAAGGAATAAAAGATAAAAAGATTATTGGTACACAGAAAAAAACAGCAGTGTGATATGTTGGCGAGAAATCTTTGTAAAAAGTCAATCCTTAGAGACATCTTCAAATTGCAAATACCTCGCCTTATATGAGCGATTTATGCGCTTAAGACTAAGTGTCTTAAGCGCATAAATCATAAGCATATCTGTCTATATAGCAGCTACACCCTCACGTAGTCTGAAATCATCTCATAATTGTATCTTTTATGGGATTAAAATGCTGGAAGGTATAGAACTGACATTCCAAGCACTTCTACGGAAGTTGGAAAAAGAATCAGATCTCCCGACGAGCATAACACTGCTATGGTGCTGAAGGAGAAAAACATCTCCCCGCTTTTAAGTACTTAAAAAAAACCAAGCCAGTCATTCCGCAATGACCTCCTGCTGAGGTAGAAAAAATTGGAACAGGAACGAAGGAAGCGCGCACGGCCCCTGAATCTTCATGGGGGACTGTGACTTCCAAACTGAGGCCACAGCCATCACGGAAGGGAAAGATGATCGGCGAGAATGGTAAGGAGCCGCCCTCTTACGCCAGAGTGGCAAGCAAGCTCAACAGAGATGAGCTGACTTATGCTGTCCTCAATATCGGCTGTGCTTCCGGTAGGATTCCACATGTTTATCGGTCCCAATTGCAGGATCTGGTTAACGATCGAATTATTAAACATGTGTGGAACTCTGTAGAGGCTCCACACATACAAATAATGAGCTGCGAGTATAGAAGGGACATCTTTAGGCTGAGTTTTGCATCGGCAGAATGTCTTAGTACCGTCAAAAAGCTCGTCGGAGTTATTCACGCTTCCTGGGAGGGCGCAAACGATAAGCTGCGAGTATAGAAGGGACGTCTTTACGCTTTGTTTTGTGTCGGCGGAATGTATTGTTGTAGCAGTGTATTGTACACTGAGGCGGCAGCCCTTGCCGATGAAGTACTCCATCGGGTCAATCCGGTACGTACAACCGGCTGCCATGGCGGAATGTATTGATACCATCAAACAGCTCGTCAGAGGTATCCATGCCCCCAGGGAGGGCGCAAAGCTCGACCTTATGAGAAAGATGGAAATCCCCCAGCTCACAAATGCGACGGTCTTCATCAAGGGATCGGGCAGTAAATTTGCGACGGAACGCATGTAGGGATTCTTGGGCAACCAAAACCAAGGTTTGGTCACACAGAAGTGAGAGGTCTTCCACAGGGAGGAGAAGTAGGAAGGAACTCTCCTTGTGGTTGGCATTGATCAAGTCTCGGTGACGAGTTTGGCTTAGACTAAAGGCATGGCGCACAACGGTAGCAAAACTGTCTTTTTCAAGATTAAGAAGACTAGGATAGACAGAAATCCTCATATTGAGACATCAGGCCGTGCAGTTGCAGGTGACCCAATGCCGCCCAAGGAACAGGGGGCTGACGACGAGATAATCACGGCCACTCTCAATATTGGAAAGACTAGGATAACCAAAGATCCTAATACTAAAATATCAGGCAGTGCAATGGCGAGAGACCCAACACAGCCTTACACACAGCTTCCCGATGACAGACCCATCACCGACCTCAAGATTCGGAAGACTAATATTGAAATATTAGACAGCGCAGCGACAGGAGTCTCAATGCAGCCTAACGAACATGGAGCCGATGAAGGTACCATCATCGCGAATCACCGACTTCAAGATTCGGAAGACTAATATTGAAACATTAGACAGCGCAGCGACAGGAGTCTCAATGCAGCCCAACGAACATGGAGCCGATGAAAGTACCATCATCGCGAATCACTGACTTCAAGATTCGGAAGACTAATATTGAAACATTAGACAGCGCAGCGACAGGAGTCTCAATGCAGCCTAACGAACATGGAGCCGATGATGGTACCATCACCTACTCCCAAGAAGCCCATTACTTAAGATTTCGAAGACGGCAAAACTCCTAGTAATGAAACATCAGGCAGTATAGGGAATGAACACTCAATGCAGCCTAACGACCAGAGACCCGACGATGGAACCATTACCGACTTTATAAATATATAATACGATGATATCGGGCTGGGCAATGACAGGAAAATCAATGCAGTCTGAACAAGTAAGAGAGTACTTCGGCCGGACCGAATCTTATATACCCTCCACCATGGATCGCATCTTTCGAGTTCTTTGCGCAGTATCTCTTTTTTACGCAAACAAAGAATAATGAATATGGACGGAGGAGGAGCTATATCAAGTTATAGTCCGATTCGGGGTTCAAGAAGCAAAATCGGGAGATCGGTTTATATGAGAGATGTGTCAAGCTATACATCGATTCAGACCATATTGGGAGAAGCCGTTGTACAAAATCTGTGCCAAATCGGATAAGAATTGCGCTCTCTAGAGGCTCAAGAAGTGAAGACCCAAGATCGGTTTACATGGCAGCTATATCAGCGTATGGAACGATTTGGACCATTCTTAATACAGTTGTTAAAATTATAACAAAACACGTCATGGGCCAATTTAACGCACCACGTTTCCTCAATAAGACGATTTCGATATCTGACAAGGTCAATTACATAGGTGAGACCTTGGACTGGAAACTGAATTGGAAGTGTCACATTCAGGAGCGCACTGAGAAGGCTCACAGATGTTGGGCACTATGTAGACGGGCCGCAGAGGCGAAATGGGGCTGAATCCGAGGATTGCAACATAAGGACCATACAACAAATTCAGAGAACATGTTGTGTTGGCATAGGCGGAGCGATGAGGACCACGCCCACTAGGGCACTGGATACTATTCTAGATATCCGACCCATTGACATACGGATTAAGTGTGAGGCAGCCACTGCGGCTATGAGACTTAAGGCGATGGGAGAATAGATTGAGGATGGGGGCAGCCAATCGCGGTATAATCGAGGCGACGATAGGAAACCTGGAAGGAAGGGAAGAGGTTTCCGATCGGATACCTGAGATGAACCTTGAAGTCGAGTGCGATGCACTGCTGCCATCGGTACAGTTTTGGACTGACGGAACCCTGGTATTGCCATCTGGAAGATCATGTTACAACGATAGATCAAAGCTAGAGGACAGAGTGGGCCTGGGCCACATTAAAAACCCAAGGACTACGATCTGTTTTAGACTGCCTGACTATAAAACGGTCATGCAGGCAGAGGTCCGGGCGATCACGGAATTCGTGAGGTGGTGTGGTGCTAAGGCGAGGACGTCGAATGTGAACATCTTTACTGAGAGTAAAATTGCCATAAGGGCAATAACAACCTGAAGGGTAAGGTCACGAACAGTCTTGCAGTGTAAGAAGGAGATTAACACCTTCTCTGAGGATGGGAAAATCCACATCGTTTGGGTGCCGGGCCATAACGGAGTAAGGGGAAATGAGAGGGCAGACGATTTGGCGATGAAGGCCAGAGGACTGCCGTCAATAAACTTGGTTAACCCGAAGCCTTTCGGGTCGCCGCAGTCCGAGTTAAGGGAGTGGGCGACGAATGCGCATGCAACATTTTGGAACAGCGAAACGGTTGATAGGACGGCGAAAATCCTATGGGGGGATCCAGATCGTGAGAAGACGAGGCTATTACCGAAAGGAAGCAAGAAAGCGGTCAGAATAGCTATTGGTATCATAACGGGACACAAGCTCACTTATGTAAAATCGGTGCTAGCATATGTAGGGCATGCGGCGAAGATGATGAGACGTTGGAGCATTTCCTTTGTCATTGCCCGGTTTTCGCGTCTAACAGATACCGGCACTTAGGTGGAGACACAATATCAGACATGAACCAACTTGGGTGGAATGGTATTGAAAACAATTAAGGATTTTGTAAGTAGCACGGAATTCCTAACTTAAACGGCTACAATAAAAGAGGCAACTTTATAGTTTTTAGAGCGCACCACAATCCGATTACTGGCTTAGGTGTATGTCCATAGTGGCATGGGGCTGAATAATACCTGCACCCTCTTTTTAACCTAACTTTACTGTTTTCACAGCAACACGGCATATCGCAATGCATTGGCAACAACCAATGAAGATTAAGCAGTACATGAGTTTTTGTTGTTCACCCGACTACAACACCACATAACAAACAATCTGGCAACTGCTGTATACAGCCAATAACAAAAGGTGTGGCCAATTGATAGCCCTTGGCTATTAATCTGTACTAAGATTGTAAATAAGTTTTCACAATTCCGCCCAAGTGCATTTTTATACCCACCACCGACGGATGGGGGTATATTCATTTTGTCATTCCGTTTGCAACACATCGAAATATCCATTTCCGACCCTATAAAGTATATATATTCTTGATCAGCGTAAAAATCTAAGACGATCTAGACATGTCCGTCCGTCTGTCCGTCTGTCTGTTGAAATCACGCTACAGTCTTTAAAAATAGAGATATTGAGCTGAAATTTTGCACAGATTCTTTTTTTGTTCATAAGCAGGTTAAGTTCGAAGATGGGCTACATCGGATATATATCTTGATATAGCCCCCATATAGACCGATCCTCCAATTTAGGGTCTTAGGCCCATAAAAGCCACATTTATTATTCGATTTTGCTGAAATTTGGGACAGTGAGTTGCGTTAGGCCCTTCGACATCCTCCGTCAATATGGCCCATATCGGTTCAGATTTGGATATAGCTGCCATATAGACCGATCCTCCAATTTAGGGTCTTAGGCCCATAAAAGCCACATTTATTATCCGATTTTGCTAAAATTTGGGACAGGGAGTTGCGTTAGACCCTTCGACGTCCTCCGTCAGTTTGGCCCAGATCGGTCCGGATTTGGATATAGCTGCCATATAGACCGATCCTCCGATTTAGGGTCTTAGGCCCACAAAAGCCACATTTATGATTCGATTTGGCTGAAATTTGGGAAAGTGAGTTGTCTTAGGCCCTGCGACATCGTCCGTCAATATGGCTCAGATCGGTTCAGACTTGGATAGAGCTGCCATATAGACCGATCCTCCGATTTAGGGTAATAGGCCCATAAAAGCCACATTTATTATCCAATTTTGCGGAAATTTGGGACAGTGAGTTGTGTTAGGGCCTTCAACACCCTCCGTCAATTTGGCTCAGATCGGTCCAGATTTGAATATAGCTCCCATATAGACCGATCTCTCGGTTTTCGGTTTTGGGGCCATAAAAAGAGCATTTATTGTTCGATGTTGCCGAAATTTGGGACAAAGACTTAAGTTAAGCACTGAAATTTGACACACTGACTTATGTTATGCTTTTCGGCATCCGTGTCATATATAGTTCAGATCGGTTTATTTTTGGATATAACTACTAAAAGTACCAATATTTTGTTATATACAATTGAACAATGACTTTTACTTATTAGTATTTGGTCCAAATCGGAACATATATTGATATAGCTGCTATGGGGCATAAGGTATGAGTTTTGCACCGGATTTTGACGAAAGGTTGTTTACATATGTATCCGAGGTGGTGGGTATCGAAAGTTCGGCCCGGCCGAGCTTAACGCTTTTTAACTTGTTTCTATTCTTCCATTTTCAACCATATCTTTCTCTCAGTGTAGCTCCCCATCATGCTACTCTGAAGCAATGCTATTTCAAATGTTCAGCTTGATTTTCTATTCCGTATGAATTATCCGTATCTGAATTTTTCTTTGAACAACCTCTTATTATGTGGAACGGATAATTTTCTTCAAATTACATTTCTTTCAAATCTTCTCACTTTAAATCCACCTCCCCCCTAACCCCCCAGCCGCCTTTTTGCACCGTTCATTCTCAATGAGGAAAATTGCAAAAATTTATGCCATGCCATAGCAATACCGTGTTAATGGTTAAGTCATTGCATTGACCATTTAAAGCAAGGCGATGTGGGGCGAAAGAAAAGACAGGGGAAATTTTCCAAGTGGGAAAATAATAGCATTGTGCTCGCAGCACACAGACCATGGTGAGTCAATCTGTGGCGTTGTAATTTGTAAATTCACAGATTGAAAGTGGTCCGTTTGCTGAGTGAATGTTTATGATGCTCTGCTCTACTTTTTCCATCATTGCTGGGCAGGATATTGTTGGCTGTTTGGTGGTTTCTTGGTGTTGATGAAGAAAATTGCTTGCCTATATGGAGTGCTGAGCAGCATAATGCAACCACAAATGCAGTGGCAGCTTATCCATATCAGCACTTCATTTATGAGATGTCTTTTCGTTTCGTGGCTATGGCAATTTCACAAAGGTGTAAGGATTTAGGCCAAGGCTTGAGTTCTTGTATGATTTTCCAATCATTGTGGAAACCATGCTTCAGTATCTAATGATGTTTGAAGGACAGAATTGTCATAATGGATCTAGGATGGATTTTAGTATGGTGGTGGTGCTTGTGCAAAATTTGTTTGTAGCTGAGATTGACAAGTTCTGCAAATTAGAAGTTTAATGGGCGCTGGATTTTAACATACACATGTGGTGGTTCTCACTAAACACTTTAGGAAATCATAGCAATTTTTTTGCAATTTTGTAATATCCTTTGGATTCTGGATGAGGAAACACAAGTAAAGGCGTGCTAAGTTCGGCAAGGCCGGAGCTTATATGTCCACCGCCCTTAAAGGCAAACAAAGGATAACAAATTAGAATTGCTATGTAATTGAAGCTATATAAGGTTATAAACAGATTCGGGCCACACTTTGATTGGATGTTGGAGATCATAGTAGATATCATTGTGCAAAATTTCAACCAAATCGGATGAGAGGCTCAAGAAGTATAATAGGGAGATTCGGCTTATATGAGAGCTTTATCAAGTTATTAAACGATTCAGACCAAAATTTACACAAATTCTAGAGGTCACAGAAAAAGTCGTTATGTAAAATTTCACAGGCCCAAGAAGTAAAATCGGGATTTTGGTTTATATGGGAGCTACATAAGGGTTTGGAATGATTTTCACCATACTTGTCACGTATTTTATAGATCAAGAAAAAGTCACTATGCAAAATTTCTCCTCCCAAATTGGTTAAGAATTACACCGTCTAGATGCTCAAGAAGTTTATTCGGGAGATCGATTTATATGGGAGTTATATTAGGGTTTGGACCTATTTCGACCATATTTGGCACGTAAGTTAGAGGTCATTAAAAAGTCACTATGCAAAATTTCAACCAAATCTGCTAAGAATTACACCCTATAGAGGCTAAAGAAGTATATTCGGGAAATCGGTTTATATGAGAGCTATATTACGATTTGGACTGATTTCGGTCATACATGGTACATATGTAAGAGGTCATAAAAAAGTTATATGCAAAATTTCAACCAAACCGGTTAAGAATTAGGCAACCTAAAGGCACAAGAAGTGTAATCGGGAGATCGGTGTATATGGGAGCTTCATTAGGTTTCGAACGGATTTGGAACAGATCTGGCACATCTGTTGGTTGTCATAGAAAACGTCACAGTACAAAATTTCAGCCAAATCGGATTGGTTAGGATAGATTGAAAACAGGGTGCGAATATTAATCCGCCCCATGCCACTGTGTGCTCTAAAAACCAAACAGTAACCTCGAAAAAGTAAAAGCTTGCTAAGTTCGACCGGGCCGAAACTTATATATATTGGGTTGCCCAAAAAGTAATTGCGGATTTTTCATATAGTCGGCGTTGACAAATTTTTTCACAGCTTGTGACTCTGCAATTGCATTCTTTCTGCTGTCAGTTATCAGCTGTAACTTTTAGCTTGCTTTAGAAAAAAAGTGTAAAAAAAGTATAATTGATTAAAGTTCATTCTAAGTTTTATAAAAAATGCATTTACTTTCTTTTGAAAAATCCGCAATTACTTTTTGGGCAACCCAATACCATGAATTGATTTTGTCGAGTTCTTTACCCGGTATATCTTCTTAGGAAAACAAAGGATAAATAAGAATAGAGCTATATCAAGTTATGGTCCATAATTGAATAAAATTTTGAAGACCACAGTAGAATTCATTGCAAAAAATTTCAGCCAATTCGAATAGGAATTGCGCCCGTTAGGGGCTCAAGAAGTAAAATAGGGAGATCGCTATATATGGGAGATGTATCAGGCTAAAAACCGATTCAGACAATATTTGACACGTACTTTGAAGGCCATAGGAGAAGCCGTTTTAGAAATTTTCAGCCAAATCGGATAAGAATTGCGCCGTCAAGTTGCTCAAAAAGTCAAGATCAAAGATCGGTTTGTATGACAGCTATATCAGATTATGGATTGATTTAAGCCATATTTGACGCAGTTGTTGGAAGTCACAAAAAAACACTTCATGCTAAATTTCAGCCACATCGGTTAGGAATTGCGCCCTCTTGAGGCTCAAGAAATCAAAACTCCAGAACGGTTTATATGACAGCTATATGAGGTTATGATCGGATTTCAACCATACTCAACAAAAGTATTGTAAATCATAACAAAACACCTCGTGCTAAATTTCATCCAAATCGGATAAGAATTGCGGCCTCTAGTTGCTTAAAAATTCAAAATCAAAGATCGGTTTATATGGCAGCTCCACCAGGTTATGGATTGATTTAAACCATACTTGACGCAGTTATTGGAAGTCATAAATCAACACCTCGTGCCAAATTTCAACCAAAGCGGATAGGAAGTGCACCCTCTAGAGCCTCAAGAAATAAAATATGGAGATCGGTTTATACGGGGAGCTGTATCAGGCTATGTACCGATTCGGACAATATTTGACACATATGTTGAAGGTTATGGAAGAAGCTCTTTTTCCAAATTTCAACCAAATTGAATAATAGCTCAAGAAGTCAAGATCCCAGATCGGTTTTTATAACAGCTATATCATGTTATGAACCGATTTTAACCATACTCAACAAAAGTATTGTAAATCATAACAGAACACGTCATGCAAAATTTCTGTCAAATCGAGTAGGAATTGCGTCCTCTAGAGACTCAAGAAGTCAAGACCCCAGATCGGTTTATATGGCAGCTGTATCAGGACCTGTTATGATACCGAAAGCTATATTGACCTCCTTCTTACTACCTTTCAGTATTATCCTCGTCTTCTCACGATCTGGATCTCCCCGTAGGATTTTCGCATTCCTACCGACCGTTTCGCTGTTCCACAGTGTAACATGCGTTCGTCGCCCACGCCCTCAAATCGGACTACATAAACCCGAAAGGCTTGGGGTTAACCAGTTCTCTGACGTTCACCGCTAAATCGTCTGCCCTTTCATTCTCCCGTACTCAGTTATGGCACCGCATTGTGCCATCCTCATAGAAGGCGTTAATCTCCTTCCTACACTCCAAGACTGTTCGTGACCTTACCATTCTGGTTGTTATTGTCCTTATGATATTTTTACTGTCCGTAAAGATTTGCATACTCGACGTCCTTGTGTTAACACCGCACCACCTCACGCATTGCGTGATCGCCCGGATCACCTCCGTGTTACGATTAGGCAGTCTAAAACAGATCTCAGTCCCTGGTTTCTCAATGTAGACCCCCAGGCCCACTCCATCTATTCGTGTAAAATGATCTTCCAGACGACAATACTAGGGTTCTGTCAGTCCAAGACTGTGCCGCTGGCAGCAGTGCCTCGCACTCGACCTCAAGTGTCGTCTCTGGTATCTGATCGGAAACCTCTTCAATTCCTTTGGGTTTCCCATAGTCCCCTCGATTGTACCGCGATGGTATGCGCTGCTCCCATCCCCAATCCATTCTACCAACGCCTTAAGTCTCATAGCATCAGTATATGTATGTCAAGGGTTAGACATCCAGTGCCCTAGTGGGCGTGGAGGTCACCGCAGCGCAGAGGTTAGCCTATGACGCTGAACGCATCGGTTCGAATCTTGGCAAGACCATCAGAAAAAAATGTCAGCTGTGGTTTTCTCATCCTAACGCTGGCAACATTTGTGGGGTAATAGGTTATTTATGGTGGTTCCCAAAGGATAAAATGCGGCCCCTGTGCCACTTTCTCCCTTATATTTATGTCATGGGACCCACAATTTATCCACCTGTTCCTTGGCATATGGTTTATCCAGTCCCTAAGGATCTGGTCCACCCTGTAATGAACTAAGGATTGTATCAGTGTGTCGGTCCGCACATTGTTAAAAGTCCCCTCAATGCAAACCACCAATGTGTACGTCTTGGGATCGAAGGATTCTTCTATTTTATAGACAACCTCGAGCACGGCTACTCCTACTGTTTATCATGGTTTCCCAATACGTTCCATGTTGAGTAGAAAGGACGAAAGGCTTATAGGTCTGTAGGCCTTTGCAGTCGCATAACTTGCCTTGCCGGGCTTCGGTATAAACACTACCCTTGCCTTCTGCCAGGCTTTCGGGGTATATGCAAGTCCCAGGCACGCTGTGAAAATAGTGGCCTGATGGAACGCCAGATAGTCCGCCATCTTCTTAAGTAACGCCATAAATATTCCATAAGGTCCGGATGACTTAAATGGTTTCAAGGTCCTCAAGGCTTCCTTGACCATAAATTCCGTTATGTTAAACCTTCGATCAACCTCATTAGTCCAAGATTCCGGTGTCTCCGTGGGTCCCGTCGTATGCTGTGGAAAATACGTTTTCTTCAAAAGCCTCAACACGTCCTCCGTTGTCTCTGCTCTTACTCCCATGTTGTCTACTAACGTTTCAGTTTGCAAATGGATTTTTCAGACAGCATTATTCATCTTGGCGGCGTCATTAACGCTATCGACCTGTTCGCAGAAAAGCATCCAGGAGGCACGTTTTGCCGCTCTGGTAATCTTATTGTATTCCTTGAGCCGTGTGTAATACACATTCCATTAAACTTCCGTTCATTTACGACGTGCTCTGTTAAAATTACTGCGGACCTCTTTCCCAATATTGCGAATCTCCCCGGTCATACGGGATTTTTCTTGGGCTGATTTCCTTTCCCGAAGAGGACAACTATCTTCGAAGGACCCCACCAGTGCAGTCGTAATCCTCTTGTCATTTTCATCAATCTCTTCTATGCTTGGACAATCTAAATTATCTTGCCCAAGTCTTCTTCTGAGTAGCCTTCCGAATTTTGTCCAGTTGGTTTTCAACTTATTCCGGAAGCTTATCGGATTCGGCGCTGGCCGTGCTATTCTAAACTTAATGTAGCGATGGTCAAAGAAAGAGTATTCCATGGAGACTCTCCAATCCTGAACCTCATCGATTAGATTTTCCGAACATATCATCACATCTAATACCTCCTCCCTAATCTTATTAACAAAGGTAGCGGTGTTGCCAATATTAAGTGTTATTGGGTCGTTAGTGTTCAAGAACTCTGCCAGGGCTTAGCCCCGCTTGGAAGTCCTGGTACTACCCCACGAAATGTGTTGAGAGTTCGCATCGCACCCTATTAGTACCTCGTTTTCTGTCTGTTTTGCTTGCCTCACCAGCCGTTGCAGCTCCGATGTGGGTGTCCGTGTCGGAGAGTCTAAAGGCAGTGTAAGTGATGCCAGGTATGCTCCACCGTAACCCTTTCTTCCAGGTCGTCCATGGCTCCTGAATGAAGGCAATATAAGTCTTGGCCTTGCTGATTTTCTCCATCAGAGCGTGTGTAGCAGTCTCGCTCCGGTGAAGGTTTATTTGAATTACCTCAATCATTGATCCTCCAGTAAATAGGCATCTTGGGAGTTGGTGATGATCTCATCGTCTGCTCCCTGTTCTTTCGACTGCATTGACTTTCCTGTCACTGCACTGTCCGATGTCATCGTCTTAGGTTCTTTGCCTAGTCTAGTCTTCCGACTCTTCATAAAGTCGGTAATGGTTCCATCATCGGGTTCCTGTTCGTTAAGCTGTATTGGGTTTCCATTCCCTGTACTGGCTGATGTTTCAATACTAGGATCTTTGCCTATCTTAGACTTTCAAATCCTAGGTAAATGGGTTTCTTGGATGTAGGTGATGGTTCCATCATCGGCTCCCTGTTCGTTGGGTTGCATTGAGACTCCTGTCGCTGCGCTGCCTTATGTTTCAATATTAGGATCTTTACCTATCCCGGTATTCCGAATCTTGAAGTCGGTGATGGATCCGTCGTCGGGTTCCTGTTTGTTAGGCTGTGTTGGGTCTCTCGCCACTTCACTGTCTGGTATTATAGTATTAGGATCTTTGCTTACCCTAGTCTTTCCAATATTGAGAGATGACGTGATTGTCTGGTTTTCGGCCCCCTGCCACTGCAGGGGGGGGGGGGGGGGGGTAAGACTGCCTATCCTAGTCTTCCCAATCTTGAGAAAGAGAGCTTTGCCCCCGTAGTGCGCCATGCCTTTAGTCTGAGCCAAACTCGTCACCGAGACTTGATCAATACCAACCACAAGGAGAGTTCCTTCCTCTTTCTCCTCCCTGTGGAAGACCTCCCACTTCTCTGCGACCAAACTTGGTTTTGCTGGCCCAAGAATCCCAACCTGCGTTCCGTCGCAAATTTACTGCCCGATCCCTTGATGAAGACCGTTGCCTTTGTGAGCTGAGGGATATCCATATTTCTCACCAGGTCGAGCTTTGCGCCCTCCTAGGGAGCGTGAATACCTCTGACGAGCTGTTTGACGGTATCAATACATTCCGCCGACGCAAAACGCAGCTTAAAAATGTCCCCTATATACTCGCCGCTCATCACTTGCATGGGTGGACCCTCTACAGAGTTCCACACATGTTCGAAAATCCGCTCCTGAACCAGATCCTCCACTTGGAATCGATGATCTGGTGGAATCCAACCGGATGCACAGCCGATATTGATGTCTGCCTAAGTCAGTTCATCTCTGTTGTGCTTCCTTGCCACTCTGACGTAAGAGAGCGGCTCCTTACCATTCTCAGCGACCATCTTCCCCTTCCGTGATGGCTGTGGTCTTCTATTGGAAGCCACAGTCCTCCATGAAGACTCAGAAGCCTACGCGCTTACTTCGTTCCTGTTCCGAGTTTGTCTACCTCCGCAGGACACTGTCTGGAGTCTTCATTACGAGATGGCTGTCTTGATTTTCCTAGAGTACTTGAAAGCGGGGAGCACTTTTTCTTCTTCAGCATTTAAACAATGCTATGCTCTTCGGGAGATCTGATTCTTTTTCCAGCTTCCGTAGAAGCGCTTGGAATGTCGGTCCTATCCCTTCCAGCATCCTGCATATTCGCCCGATTGCGCTGCCGGTACATACTCCTCTGTCTCCTCCATCGTGCTCGGGATCGTTTCCTTGGTCTGCTTGTGAGCTAAGCAAAGCCATCGCTTACTTCTGCCGTTATCCCACTGCTCTCATCTCTCCAGTCGGCTGCGATGACTGTTTCATTGATACTGTCGCTGTCTGAATCCGCGACAGAAACACCGCCTTAACTTAAAGTCTGTGGGCGAACTGTGCATCCCTCTGGTTTACCGTCTCTTCCTTATTTATCAGGCTGACGATTAGTTGTGCGTGGTTATATAGAAAGGACCCTAAAATAACATCTACCACCCACCCCCTAACCGAAGACCTCGTTGTTGTTTGTCGGTGTTAGTATATGATGGAAACTTTTGTTATTTATCACTCCTAAATGAAATTATTTGATATTGGCCCCATAAAGACAACGTCATTTTCCTTGCTATCATCACTTTCATCCATAGTCGATAAGTGCAAATTCAATTAACTCCTGCCATTGGTCTATTCATAGCCCAATTGTCAGAAGATAATTGCAGCAACCACATGTACTCCGATAGCCATAGTCAGTTCAATTTCTGGGATGCCTTTTGGCTGTCATTAAAGTCATACTGAAGCCACTTCTACCGGGAAGCCATAGTCATTACAAATATTGTGGTTATATGGAATTGAGTTCTCTTTCGCTCTCGCAATCTCTGCTTTGATGACCCTCGATTGCAAAAGTGATTGGTTTTGAGATGATTGACAGAAAGGCAAGAAGCACATTTTACAGTGGAATTGGACACTCCGTTAGACAGGAGCAGTAACGTATTTTACGACAAAACAGCCTCAGCGTATGCGTTCGTCCTTTTTTCGTCATGGTGGAGGGCACATCCTTGAGTGCCTTCTCCGCAAGCTTCTGGTTCGTGCCGGGATTGAAAAGAACCCCGGACTCTGGTTCTGTTCCATTTTCCAGAATCGCCTCCATCAACGGTCAATGAGTTGTAACCGGTTGTTGTTATTGTGTAACCGGTGCATGGAGTGTCTCCATTTCTGATCTTGTTTTGGCTTACGTCAATACGGCAGCACAGTCGCTTTGAATTTGTTGCAAGATCTTGTGCGAAAATAGACAGGAGAGTTATCGTCGTCGACTTTGGCGTCCTCGTCGTAGGAATATGTGACCACTCCGACTTCTCCTGTGCCGCAATATACGCAACAGCAACACTTCGGACACAATATTGCCGCGCCAGTGCCAGGAAGTTTTCATTCTTGCAATGGTCTTCGGGGCAAGATCGACGAGATAGTAAATTTTATGAGTCGGAAGAATATATTGGTTGCAGTGATCCAGGAGACGAAGCTGACCAACACCTGCTGCCTGCACAGTTGTCATGGATACAATGTGCGACGTAGAGATCGCCTAAGGATTGGCGGCGGAGGATTGGCCTTCATACACTATTCCGTGCAGTATAGACCAATCTCGCCTTCGCATGGCGCAAGTGACCCAGGAGACGAAGCTGACCAACACCTGCTGCCTGCACAGTTGTCATGGATATAATGTGCGACGTAGACATCGCTTAAGGATTGGCGGCGGGGGATTGGCCGTCATACACCATTCCGTGCAGTATAGACCAATCTCGCCTTCGCATAGCGCAAGTGACCATAGAATGCATGGGGATAGCAGTCAAATTTCATGGCATTCTCCTCTAGGTAACAGCCTGCTGAGCATTGCTTTGGCAGAGCAGATTGAAGACTCCACGTTCTGCGCGGTGAATGAGAATGCCTCCACTACGATTACGAAGAGGTGCAGCAGCTAGCCAGATATTTCCATTGCATCTCCTAAACTACTGAATGACGTACCTGACTAGCCGTTATTTTTTTTGGGATCAGACCACCTCCTCATAGTACTCACCATCGACCGATCACCCGATTTCATAACCTCTGAGTGCCAAATGGTTATCAATCAGAAGAAGGCCGATTGGGTCGACTTCAGAGAGCACACCAATCGTCGCTACACTCTCCTCAAATGTGCCGCCAAAATGTCCCGTAGCTGGCAGTTGTACTCGCAGATGAGCGTGATGGGATTCGTTGCTCGGACCCCACTGACACAGAATCAGCGAGCAGAATCTTTAAATTACCAGCGTAATTTGTAGATTCGGCTTGGAGCAATGTAACTTAGCTACCAGTTTAGGCAAGCTGTGGTCTACTGTTAAGTCACTCTCGAACCACGGTCGACAGGATGACAGGACCTCAGTCACTTTTGGCGACGTAACCGTAACTGATCCGAAAAGATGCGTCAGGTTATTCAGCGATCAAATTATAGTGCATCCCGAAAGTGACCCGACTAGGAGAAGAGCCATTCGTCGTGTCCATGGCCGCCGAACCGATGGACAGCTATCAAAATTTACCATGGACAAAGTTACTTATGTCATCCATGGCACCAAGTCATCCAAGGCTTTGAGCCTCGACAAAATCTCTACACTGATGCTGAAGAATCAGGGTCTAACTGGAGTCGAATACCTTACAACTGTCCTCCAACTGTCTTTGAACACTCTAATAGTACTCGATGTCTGGAAGATGGGCAGAGTGATCCCTCTGCTGAAGCCTGGAACGGACCCGAGCAAGGGGGAAACGCAAAGACCGATCTCCCTGCCCTCACAGGTAGACAAAATGCTTGAAGGACTACTCCTCCTGTGCTACGTTGGAGAATTTCCATTCGACGAGCAACAACAGGGATTTCGAAGATTGTATAGCCGAACAAATGCTCTGCATGTCATGCCATCAAAGTGAAGCGAGTTCGGCCGGGTTGAATCTTGGGAATCCACCACCATGAATTCTGCTCAAAATATGGCAGCTATGGCTGAGTAGAGACCGATTTGGACTGTACTTACCACCGTTGTTGGAAGTCAAAACACTATGTGCAAAATTTCAGCCACAATTTCAGCTCAAGAAGTCAAATCGGCAGATCGGTTTATATGGGAGCTATATCTAAATCTGAACCGATATGTCCGATTTGACAACTGTGTCAATCTAAATCTGTCTATAACCTGATGTAGCGCCATATAATCCGATCTTGGGTCTTGACTTCTTGAGCTTCTAGAGAGCGCAATTCTCATCCGATTTGGCTGAAATTTTGCACATGTCGTTTTGGTATGACTTTCATTAACTGTACTAGGTATGGTCTAAATTAGTCCATAACCTGATATAGCTGTCATATTAAACGATATTCCGATTAGACTTTTCGATAAAAATTTTCCTAAAAAAAATTTCCTTGAGATTTTGAATGAAAGAAGAGTGAAAGAAGGGTCAGCGGAGCGGCCCCGGAGCCCTACTATAATGGCACGCTCAGGAAATACGTCCTGTTGGAGGTGCTGATACGACCTTTCAGATATTTTGCCCCAATGTGGATATCATATTGGCGCTATACTCCCAAATACCTTTCATTTGAGTCGCATATTGCTATGGTCGGTAAATATTTACCGTTAGGGGGGTATTTTTGGGGTTGAAGTGGACCTCCCATATATCAGATTCGTGCTCTAGTCTTCATTTGAGCCTCAACTGTCATTATTGGTGGCGCGGTCCGCTTAGATATCCCACACTAAATAAGCAAATCAAAATTCTGTTCATCAAATTTTATAAGCAAACAAAATTTAGCCTAAATCTCCCCACTCATCTTCGAGATCTGGCGTTTTTGAAAATAGGGAAAGGGGACACTTCACCCTGAATGTGGATATCGTGCTACTGTAGCCTATGTCCGCCTATGACGCTGAACGCCAGCGTTCGAATTCGGACAAAATTTAAAGCGATGGTTATCCCCTCTCAATGCTGGCGACATTTGCGAGGCATGCATGGCATGGTCAAACAAATTCTCCCCAAAGAGGTGTCACACTGCGGCACATCGTACGGACGCGGCTATAAAAAAGGCCCCTTATCGTTGGCAAACTCAATTTGAATCGAAAAGCACTCATTGATGTATGAGAATTTTGCCCCCGTTCGGTTCCTGGTAAAATTTTTACTCTACTCCCTTGGGGAGGCCCGCTGGGTGCTTGCACCCAAAATTTTAAATTATTTGTATTTTCTAGTCTCCAATACCTTTCATTTGATACCCATATTGTGCCCATCAGTCCTCTTTTGGATTTGGGTGGCGGTTTTGGTGTAAGGGGGAGGGTCAGCCACCATCTCATATCTAAAAATTATAAAGCCTATGTCTCCTTTTTTTGATTCTACGGAACAAACCGTGTCCCATATAGTCATGCTGGGTCATATGTCCATTTCGGGAGTTTTTGGGTAGTGGGGTGACCCCCTTCACTTCCATCCGATTTTGTATGCCCGATTCGTAATCTACTTCCGAATACCTTTCATTTAAGGCCCATATTTATATGGACGACCAATTTGTCTGTTTTTAGATATTTTGGGGTTAGGGCAACTTCCGAGGTACTTGGACCCAATTTTTAATACCATATTCGTAATCTACTCTTTAATACCTTTCATTTGATATCCATATTGTCTTTATCGGTCCACTTGTGATTTTGGATGGTATTTTTGGAGTAAGGGGAGGGTCCGCCCCCTTCCGATAACAACAAATTATAAAGCATATTTCTTCTTCCTGACCACATTCGTAATTTACTCCCGGATACCTTTCATTTGAGTCCCATATTGTCATGAACATCAAATAAACCTATTTTAAGGGGTTTTGGGGCTGGGGCGGCCCCCCAGGCAATTGGACCCAAATTTTATTATGAAATTCGTACTCTACTCTTGAATACCTTTCATTTGAATCCCATATTGCCCTGATCGGTCCAGTTTTATCTTTGGGTTGTACTTTTGGAGTAAGGGGGAGGGTCCGCTCCCCTCCCGATATCAAAAAATTATATAGCCTATGTTTCCTGCCAGACCAACATACACAATCTGAAAAAATTTTTAAGGTAATCGGTTCAGCCGTTTTTGAGTCTATACGGAACAAACAAACGAACCGACAAACAAACACAAATTCATTTTTATATATAAAGATGGGGTCCTAGATCAATATTTCGAGATGTTACAAACGGAAAGACTACAGAAGTGTACCACCATCCTATGGTGGTGGGTATAAAAATGTAATACCATTTCATTTTAAACAAACAAAAAACAAAGGGCAACAATTACATCTTTATACCCTCCACCCATAGGAGGAGGTATACTAGTTTCGTCATTCCGTTTGTAACACCTCGAAAAATGCGTCTGAGACTCGTTAAAGTATATATATTCTTGATCGTCATGACATTTCTAGTCGATCTAACCATCTCCGTCCGTCTGTCGAAAGCACGCTATCCTTCGAAGGAGTAAAACTAGGTGCTTAAAATTTTTCATAAATACTTCTTATTAGCGCAGGTCGGTTGGGATTGTAAATGGGCTAGATCGGTCCATATAAACCGATATCGGATATTGACTTCTTTAGCCGCTAGAGGGCGCAAGTATTATCCGATTTGGGTGAAATTTTGCACGAAGTGTTCTGGTTTGACCATTAACAATTGCACCGAGAAAGGCACAAATCGATTCATAACCTAATATAGCTCCCATGTAAACCGATTTCGGATCTTGACCTCTTGATCCGCTAGAGGGCGCAATAATTATCCGATTTGGCTGAAATTTTGTATGAAGTGTTTTGTTTAAATTTCTAACAACTGCGTCAAGAATGGTTCAAATTGGCCCCTAACCTGATGTAGTTCCCATATAAACATATCTCTCAATTTTATTTCTTGAGCCACTTCGCAATTTTTATCCGATTTGGTTGAAGTATTGTAACTACTTTTGTTACTACTTTGTTCGAAATCAGAGTTGTGATAATTTTCTCGACTCCTACTCCGGGCAAAATTGCTCCACTCCTTGGGAAGAACATTAAAAGTCGAAATTTCACTTGGAAAACGTAAAATGGCTGTATCTCCTAAACTATGCATCCTAGGGGAAAATGGGCCTTAATTCGTGACCCCATTTAAAATTTCACTGAAAATCCATTAAAAATCGAAATTTCGCTTGGAAGACTTAAAATGGCTGTATCTCCTAAACTATGCGTCCTAGAGGGAAATGGGCCTTAATTCGTGACCTCATCAAAAATTTTAAAATTTTACCGAAAATCCATTAAAAATCGAAATTTCACTTGGAAAACTTGAAATGGCTGTATCTCCTAAACTATGCGTCCTAGAGGGAAATGGGCCTTAATTCTTGACCCCATTAAAAATTTTACCGAAAATCCATTAAAAACCGAAATTTCGCTTGGAAAACTTAAAATGGCTGTATCTCCTAAATTATGCGTCCTAGAGGGAAATGGGCCTTAATTCGTGACCCCATTAAAAATTTCACCGAAAATCCATTAAAAATCGAAATATCACTTGGACGCATAGTTTAGGAGATACAGCCATTTTAAGTTTTCCAAGTGAAACTTCGATTTTTAATGGATTTCCAATAGTCTATCTTTCATGTTGGGGGAATATTTTGGAATTTGAGTGGCCGTCCTTTATGCCTTTATCAAATTCGTAATAGACTGCCAAAGACCCTCCCATGCTGTCCCAATGGTCCCACATGTCCATCTGGGGTTTTTTCTTTAGGGTGGGTGTCATCCAAACATTTGGGGTCATATTTTTATGAAATGATTCATACTCTCCCTTCAAATACCATTCATCTGATACTTACACTGTCCCAATCACTAAACATGCCCGTGTAGAAGAATTTTGGGGTTAGGAAGTTCTTATTTCTCGATTATCATTAGATAAAGTCGGTGTACCCTATCTTCCAGATCTAAAGATTTTGGTTACAAAAAATTAAGTGCCCCATTTTCTCGGGAGAGCCACATCTCACAGGGTATAATACAACAACCTGATTCAAATTTCAACGAAATTGCCTTTTATGAGGGCAAAACATAAAATCGCCAGATGTGTAAAAACGATCGAAACTTTTGCTGGACCAATATTTTTGCCTTTTATTAATCGGCTATCAACCTTATACTGACACCAAATCAAAAGATTTCTTTCCATGTCTGATGTATAACAAGTAAAAGCGTGCTGAGTTCGGGCGGACCAAATCTTGGGCCGAATCGGCTTGTAAGGGCCCAAGAAGTCAAATCGGGGGATCCGTTTATATGGGAGCTATATCCAAATATAAACCGATATGGACTATTTGCAATTCCCAACGACCTACATCAATTCTAAGTATCTGTGAAAAATTTCAAGCGGCTAGCTCTATTCGTTCGACCGCTATCGTGATTTCAACAGACGGACGGACGGACGGACATGGCTAGATCGACTCAGGATGTCGAGACGATCAAGAAAATATATACCTTATAGGGTCCAATAGACCAATATTTGGAGGCGTTACATACGGATTGACTAGATTAGTATACCCCCATATTATGGTGGTGGGTATAAAAAAAGAATTTTCCTTCTATGCCCTCACTATGTAGTCACTGTGCATCACTTACACAATTTGGAAGAGAAATCATAGAATGACGATGGGACTATAGCCCAATCGTCCAATTTCCTTTGCCTGTTGCAAACATCGACTTCTGCTCTACACATAACCACAATTGGTTCGATGGTTTTATTCAGCAAGCAGAATTAAAATTGTAATGACTTCTTAATACGTTTGCACTCTTCGCAATTAAATTGAAATCAATTGGTTGCAGCTTCATTTCGGGGTAACACTTCAATGGGTGATGTGGTTCCCATTGCAATCCTTTTGGACAGCTGGCTCGGTTTGAGTCAGTTATTAATTATAATTGATTGTTTTGCAATTGTCCAGTTCATGGCAATTGATTACAGCTATCGTTATGCCATTTCTTTCCGTCATTGCTAGAGTGCTTTGAAATAATTGATTATTATACAATTTGTGATCCTTATGAAATAGGTGAATTTAATTGCCATATAAAATTGAAAAAAAAGGTGTTGAGTGTAACATTTCCAAATAACAAGAACAAAAAGGAATATAGAGGAGAGATCGGTCTATGTGGTAGCTATATCCACATCTAGATCGATCTTGGCCAAATTGAAAAAGGACATCGACTGGCCTAACACAACTCACTGTCCCAAATTTTGGCACAATCGGACAATAAATACCCCTTTTATGGGCTCAAGACTTTAAATCGAGAGATCGGTCAATATGCCAGCTATATACAAATCAGGACCGATCTGGGCCAAATTGCAGAAGGATGTCGAAGGGCCTAACACAACTCACTGTCCCAAATTTCACCAAAATGTGGCTTTTATGGGCCCAAAACCTTAAATCGAGAGATCGGTCTATATGGCAGCTATATACAAATCTGGACCGATTTGGGCCAAGTTTCAGAAGAATTTCGAAGAGCTTAACACAACTCACTGTCCCAAATTTCGCTGAAATTGGACAATAAATGCGCATTTTATGGGCCCAAAACCTTAAATCGAGAGATCGGTCTGTATGGCAGCTATATAAAAATCTGGATCGAACTGGGCCAAATCGCAGAAGGATGTCGAAGGGCCTAACACAACCCACTGTCTCAAATTTCACCAAAATCGGAAATTAAATGTGGCTTTTATGGGCCCAAAATCTTAAATCGAGTGATCGGTCTATATGGCAGCTATATCCAAATCTGGACCGATCTGGGCCAAATTGAGGAAGGATATTGACTCGGGGAACACAACTCACTGTCCCAAATTTCGGCGAAATCGGATAATAAATGCGCCTTTATGGGGCCAAGACTTTAAATCGAGAGATCGGTCCATATGATAGCTATATCTAAATCTGAACCGATCTAGGTCATATTCAAGATGGATGTCGAAGGGCTTAGCACAACTCACTTTCTCAAATTTCAGCAATATCTGTTAATAAATGTGGCTTTTATGGGCCTAAGACCGTAAATTGGCGGATCGGTCTATATGGCAGGTATATCCAAATCTGACCCGATCTGGGCCAAATTGCAAAAAGGAAAAAAGGATGTCGAAGGCCCTAACGGAACCCACTGTCCCAAATTTTGGCATAATCGGACAATAAATGCGCCTTTTATGGACCCAAGACCCGAAATCGGCGGACCGGTCTATATGGCAGGTATATCCAAATCTGGACCAATCTGAGCCAAAATGCAAAAAGATTTCGAAGGGCCTAACACAACTCACTTTCCCAAATTCGAGCAACATCTGATAATAAATGTGGCTTTTATGTATCTAAGACCCTAAATCAACGGATCGGTCTATATGGGGACTGTCCGTCTGTCTGTCCAAAGCACGCTAACTTTCGAAGGAGTAAAGTTAGCCGCTTGAAATTTTGCACAAATACTTTTTATTAGTGTAGGTTAGTTGGGTCTGTAAATGGGCCATATCGGTTCATGTTCTGATATAGCAGTCATATAAACCGATATTGGGTCTTGACTTCTTGAGCCTCTCGGGGGCGCAATTCTTATCCGATTTGAATGAAATTTTGCACGAAGTATTTTGTTATGATATCCAACAACGGTTCTAAGTATGGTTCAAATCCGTCCATAACCTGATATAGCTGCCATATAAACCTATATTGGGTCTTGACTTCTTGAGCCTTTAGAGGGCGCAATTCCTATCCAATTGGAATAAAGTTTTGCACGACGTGTTTCGCTATGACTTTCAACAACTGCGGCACGTATGGTGCAAATCGGTCCATAACCTGATATAGCTGCCATATAAACCGATATTGGGTCTTGACTTCTTGAGCCTCTAGAGGGCGCAATTCCTATCCGATTTGAATGAAATTTTGCACGAAATATTTTGTTATGATATCCAACAACTGCGGCACGTATGGTGCAAATCGGTTCATAACCTGATATAGCTGCCATATAAACCTATATTGGGTCTTGACTTCTTGAGCCTCTAGAGGGCGCAATTCCTATCCAATTGGAATAAAGTTTTGCACGACGTGTTTCGCTATGACTTTCAACAACTGCGGCACGTATGGTGCAAATCGGTCCATAACCTGATATAGCTGCCATATAAACCGATATTGGGTCTTGACTTCTTGCGCCTCTAGAGGGCGCAATTCCTATCCGATTTGAATGAATTTTTGCACGACGTATTTTGTTATGATATCCAACAAAAGTGCCATGTATGGTTGAAATCAGTCTATAACCTGATATAGCTGTCATATAAACCGATGTGGGGACTTGACTTCTTGAGCCTCTAGGGGGCGCAATTCTTATCTGATTTGAATGAAATTTTGCATGTCGTATTTTATTATGACTTTCAGCAACTGTGCCAAATAAGGTTCAAATCGGTTCATAACCTGATATAGCTACCATATAAACCGATCTGGGATCTTGACTCCTTGAGCTTCTAGAGGTCGTAAATATTATCCGATTTGCCTGAAATTTTGTACGACGGATCCTTTAGTGACCATCGCGATACGTGTTTATTATGGTCTGAATCGGTCTATAGCCTAATACAGCTCCCATATAAATCGTTCTCTCTATTTTACTTCTTGAGCCCCCAAAGGGCACAATTATTATTCGAATTGGCTGACATTTTACACCGGTCTCCAACATATAATTTAATTGTGGTCTAAACCGGACCATACCTTGATATCGCTCTGTTAGTAGAGCAAATCGTTTATCTTTTTTTTGCCTAAGAAGAGATGCCGGAAAAAGAACTCGACAAATGCGATTTATGGTGGAGGGTATATAAGATTCGGCCCGGCCGAATTTAGTAGGCTTTTACTTGTTAAAGACTGTAGCGTGATTTCAACAGACATACGGACAGACGGACGGACATGGCTATATGGTCTTAGATTTTTACGCTGGGTCGGAAATGGATATTTCGATGTGTTGCAAAAGGAATGAATGAAATGAATATGCCCCCATCTTTCGGTGGTGGGTATAAAAATAAGGTCTGATAGGTTTTGATTCTGAATAGGAAAGCCAAGCTGAGAACATGTTCTGCAAAGCATTCGTCAATGGGAATGCTTTGTAGTTTTGAAATATCTTACATCCCCTGGCTTCTGCATATCTCTATTCAAACAATTCAGAATTTTGCCCTTTTTCGGCAAAACTTTACTCCAACATACCACACATGTATGTGCTGGTTTTTTTGTAAGTTTACGGTGGCATTCAGATTCGACATCGTTTCTGATGATAATACCCAAAATTTCCCTGCTCTTTGGAAGCTTCGAATATCAGGTACTTGGACTCCCCTACTCCTTGTGCTGTTGTGTTGGCAATGTAACACGTCTCATCTCTGTTTGTTGATGATAATTTGTGACAAGACTTAACACTGCACTGAGCAACTTAATTCATCGTAACCATGGTAATCGTCAGGCCCCATATCAGTTACCTCATCTCCAACAACCATCCAAGAAATGAGAGTGTTTTGATGTACAGCAAAACAAAAAAAAGTTCAAAAGATTGTTGGGCACATGAAATGAAGAGCCAAAATAAAAAATTAACAAAAAAAGACCAAAATTTAAATTAAAAACTTAAATTCACAAAGTTAACACATTTCCAGAGGCTCTTATCTAAATGTTGGCATCTCATTTGGCTGCTTGCTAGTCAGTCTGTTGCCAACCTTAAAGAAAAAACCAAACAACATGCGTTGTTGCGGAAAAGGAGCTTTTTGTTTGTTTTGGAAACGCAGTTACAATATATTTAAAGCCTTAACAATGGTTTGACAGGCGCGCATGCGCACAAATGCTCAGACATTTATGCTTTACGCAGAACATGTACACATTTAGCCATTCTTATGTTGGAGGGTAACGTGCCCATGTACCTATTTGGAAATGTTGCCTTTTTTCTTACTTTGTGAGTTTTTTATGGATTTTTTTTTTTTCGAGCCGGCTTCTTTATGCGTTTTGATATGCTGAAAGCTAAACACACTTATTCATATTCATTGTTGGTAGCATAGAGTAATGCTTAGTTTATGAAAATTACAAATAAAAGTTAAAAATTTATTAACATACTAAGGTGACTATGATAAAACAAACATTTCTAAAGCCCTTCTTTCTGGTACTGTCAGTATATGAATTCAGTGTTGAATGAACTGGCCCGGTTTTGAGGTAAAAAATTTCTCCTTTTATGAAATCTATTCCAGTAAGAGCGTTCTGCCCAGATCAAAATATATGGTAGCCAGAAGGATCCGATTGAAGCTTAAGGGCGAATGAGCCAAAACTCATTTGCTGTTCATACCCTACATCACTACTGTAATAAAAATGCAAATTTTGCCCATGAACAGGGGCAAACTTCTCACATATCAAAGAGTGCAATCCGATTCAAGTTTAAGCTCAATGAGAAGGTTCCTCCTTTTTATGGCCGAGTCCGAACGGCGTGCCGCAGGGTGACACCTCTTTGGAGAGAAGTTTTACATGGCATAGTACCTCACAAATGTTGCCAGCATTAGGAGGAGAAAACCACCGCTGAAAATATTTTCTGATGGCCTCTCCAGGATTCGAACCTAGGTGTTCAGCGTCATAGGTGGACATGGTAACCTCTGCACTACCGTGACCTACTGTACTTAGCACGTTGTTTGTCGCGTCCTTCCCCTTAAACAGACATACATGTTTACCGTCCATAGCAATGTGGGGCTTAAATGAAAGGTACGTGGGAGCTATTTAAGAATCCGATATCCATTTTTGGAGCCAACTTTTGGTCCTAGTACTGTAACAGAAGGCGCCACAATTAGTTTATTACGAAATTTTGCTCATTATATGACTTTCGCAAAAATGAAAAAATCAGATTTTAGGCCCATAAACGGTGAATTTATTAACCGATTTCGCTGAAATGTGGAACAATGAGCTCTGATAGCCCCTCCGACATTTGTCCTGAGTATGGTCAAGAGTGGGCTGTATTTGGATATAGCAGCCATATATACCGATCTCCCGATTTAAGTGCTTTGGTCAACAAAAGCTCTTGTATTACTCGAATTTCCCATAAATTTGACGCTGTGGGCTGTGCCAATATTGAACAGATCGATCTATTTTTGGATATTAGGGCTGATTTTTTAGCTATTATTTTGTTGGCAACACCGGTTTAAGCAGCTCACGCATGTTAAAGTTTGGTCTACTATTTAACCATGAATCGTCCTACAAACGAACCACGTTTGCAAATTATTGAATTTTTATATCACAATGCATGCTCTGTTAAGAGATATCATATCGTGCTTCTTCTTCAGCGACAAAGCTCAGTTTTGGCTCAATGGGTACGTAAATAAGCAGATTTGTTGATTTTGTCGTGATGATCAATCAGAACCTTTGCAAGAGCTACCAATGCATCCAGAAAATGTCACAGTTTGGTGGGGTTTATGGGCTGGTGGCATCATTGGAACGTACTTCTTCAAAGATGATGCGAATCGTAATGTTACTGTGGATGGTGAGCACTATCGTGAGATGAGATTCAACTTTTTTTTGCTCAAAATGCAAGAGCTTGACTTGCATGATATGTGCTTTCAACAAGACGGTGCCACATGCCACACAGCACGCGTAGCTATGTGCTTATTAAGAGGCGAGTTCGATGAACATTTTATTTCACGGTCGGGACCGCTAAAATGGTCGCCTAGATCGTGCGATTTAACGCCTATAGACTATTTTTTGTGGGGCTATAATAAAGCTCTTGTCTATACAGACAAGCCTGCTTCAATTGACGCATTGGAAGACAACATTGAACATGTGTTCGTGAGATACCGCCCGAAATGTTGGAAAGATTATGCCAAAATTGGACTTAGCGGAAGGAAGATTTGAGGAGCAGTCACCGTCAGTCTTCAAACATTAAGTCATATAGACCGTGGTATCGATTCCAATAAAGATTTCATAATTTTTTCTGAATTTTATGATTTTTTATTTGAAAAACTTTCCTATAGCTCTTAAAAAAATCACCCTTTATTTATATGTATTCTTGATCGTCGTAAAAATGTAAGGCGATCTAGGCATGTCCGTCCGTCCTTCTGTCCATTTGTCTGCTGAAATCACAGTCTTTAAAAATGGAGATATTGATCTGAAACTTTGCACAGATTCTTTTTTTGTTCACGGGCAGGTTAGGTTCGAAAATGGGCCATATCTTGATACAGCCCTCATATAGATCGGCCACCGTAGAGCAGACGTTAGCATGTCCGCCTATGAGGCTGAACGCCTGCTTTCGAATCCTGGCAACTTTTGTGAGGTACTATGCCATGTAAAATTTCTCTCCAAAGAGGTGTCGCACTGCGGCACGCCGTTCGGACTCGGCTATAAAAAGGAGGCCCCTTATCATTGAGCTTAAACTTGAATCGGATTGCAGTCATTGATATGTGAGAAGTTTGCCCCTGTTCCTTAGTGGAATGTCTATGGGCAAAATTTGCATTTTATAGATCGGTCTTCTGATATAAGGTTTTAGGCCCATTAAAGCCTAATTTGTTACCCGATTTCGATGAAATTTGGGACAGTAAGTCGTAGTAGGCCTTTTGATGTCCTTGTTCAATGCATTTCAGATCGGTCCAGATTTAGATATAGATGTCATATAGACCGATCTTTCGATGAAGGATCTTGCCCCCTTAACCGAATTTGGTGGGCCCCTTTAAGGGCCCCCCAAATTTGGCGGATTTTTGGGCAGTGATTTATTTTAAGCCTTCTAACATCCGATCCAAATATGATTGAGATCGAACCATAATTGCATATAGCTGCGATATAGACTGATATGCCGATTAAGGTTTTGAAGCCCATAAAACCTGCATTTCAGCGAATTTTAAAATTGTGGGTTCTTTTAAGACTCCAGTTACTCGACTAAATATGGTTCAGATCGGACTACATTTGGATATATTGGGTTGCCCAAAAAGTAATTGCGGATTTTTTAAAAGAAAGTAAATGCACTTTTAATAAAACTTAGAATGAACTTTAATCAAATATACTTTTTTTACACTTTTTTTCTAAAGCAAGCTGAAAGTAAAAGCTGATAACTGACAGAAGAAAGAATGCAATTACAGAGTCACAAGTTGTGAAAAAATTTGTCAATGCCGACTATATGAAAAATCCGCAATTACTTTTTGGGCAACCCAATAGCTGCCATATAGACCAATCTCTCGATTTAAGGTCTTGGGTTCATAAAAGGCGCATTTATTGTTCGATTTCGCCGAAGTGTAGGACAGTGAGTTGGGTTAGGCTCTTTAATATTTGTCTTTATTCTAGTTTTGAATATGGCTGTCACATAGACCGACTCTTGGACCCCAAAAAGGCTCATTTATTATCCGCTTTCACCGAAGTTTGGGATAGGCCCTTCGACATCTATCTTCAATTTGGCTTATATCGGTTCAGATTTGGATACAGCTGCCTTATAGACCGATCTCTCGATTTAAGGTCTTGGGTTCATAAAAGGCGCATATGTTGTTCGATGTCGCCGAAATTTAGGACAGTGAGTTGTGTTAGGCTCTTCGGCATCTTTTTGTAACTTGGCTCCGATTGGCCCAGATTTGGATATAGCTGCCATATAGACCGATTTCTCGATTTAATGTCTTGGCCCCATAAATAGGTGCGTTTATCATCTGATTTCGCTGAAATTTGACACAGTGACTTATATTAGGCTTTTCGACATCCGTATCGTACATGGCCCACATCGGTCTTTCCAAGGGACCAATATTTTTTTCTACAAAATTGAACAATGACTTGTACTTATTAGACCTCTCAATGTCCGTGCCGAATTTGGTCCTAGTCAGACCATATTTCGATATAGCTGATGGGTGCATAAATAATGCATTTTTCACCGGATTATTACGAAGGGTGGTTTACATACACACCCGAGGTGGTGGGTATCCAAAGTTGGGCCGGGCTGGACTTAACACCTTTTTACTTTTTTTTTTTTTAATTTTTGTTTATGTATCTCATGCTACATTTCAAGACATCAATAATTTTTAATTTAAGATATTTTAACATAGTTCATGTAAATATGTGCTTAACGTGACCAACCTTTAGAGTTTTTTTTTTTGACGCCTTATCTTAGCTCATCCATTGTTGTCGACCTTTCCCAAAACCATTACTGTTTAAATAAGTAACAGATTTTATGACACACATTAATACACAATGTGGCCCCTACCATAGGCGTATATTTGGCAAAATGAAAAATGACATTGGAGAATGCGGCAAGCAGTTCAATGCAAATTGGGGATTTTTAGCATACAACATCATCAATCATTATCCTCTGTTTTGTGGTGGATAAGCTCTAACGATTTTGCTTTGTCAATCCGAATGGATGGCTGGTCCAGAGGCTTCCCTCAGGAAGGTCAATGCCAATATTTGTAATAAATCTTCCTTTTACATCCCTAATGTTATGTGTTCGGATTGGTGTTATCATAAAATGTGTCCATGCATACATCCCAAATATGATTGAATGACTGACAATCTTGCAAATGGAGTGATGACCTTTTAAAGCCTCCCCCCCTCCAAGCCCCCACACACCAAGAGCAAGAACCACAATTTGTTTGCTCAAATCCCAGATAAAGGCAAAATGCAAATTTAAATAGGAACATCCGTTTACTATTAGTCTCTGTCAGAGATCCCCAAGAATATTCTGCATATGGAATAACCATAGCATTCAACCCTTATGACAGCAAAATCATTTATAGCACAAACTTTTTTTGGACCTACTTCTACACAGTGAAAAAAAAACAAACAGCCAATTCGGTAACATAAACATATTGGGCATCAAAAATGTTTGCATATTTGTTTAAAACTTTTGTGGAAGATTCAATGAGCCTCCTTACCTTCGGTTCAGACTTGTGTTAGGTTAGGTTGAAAAGATGGTGCAGATATTAATCCGCACCATGCCACTATGGACATGCACCTAAGCCAGTAATCGGCTTGTTGTGCGCTCTAAATACAAAAAAAAGTAACCTCTAAAAAGAAAATTTTAAGTTAGGATTTTCGTGCTACCTACAAAATCCTTAATTGTTTGCAATACCTCTCCCCTAAGTTGGCTCATGTCTGATATTGTGTCTCCACCTAAGTACCGGTATCTGTTGGACGCTAAAGCCGGGCAATGACAAAGGAAATGCTCCAACGTCTCATCATCTTCCCCGCATGCCCTACACATGCTATCACTTGGCGCTCCGATTGTACATAAGTGAGCTCACAGTACTATGTGTCCCGTTATGATATAGCTATAGCGTACAATAGCTATACTGACCTCCTTCTTGCTTCCTTTCAGTAATAGCCTAGACTTCTGACGATCTGGATCCCCTCATAGGATTTTCGCCGTCCTACCGACCGTTTTGCTTGCGCCTACGTCGCCCAATCCCTTAACTCGGTCTGCGTCGAACCGAAAGGCTTCGGGTTAACCAAGTTTATTGACGCCAGTCCTCTGGCCTACACCACGAAATCGTCTGCCCTTTCATATCCCCATACTCCGTTATGACCCGGCTCCCAAACGATGCGGATTTTGCCATCCTCAGAGAAGGCCTTAATCTCCTTCTTACACTGCAAGACTGTTCGTGACCTTACCGTCCTGATTGTTACTGCCCTTATGGCAATTTTACTGTCGGTAAAGATGTTCACACTCAAAATCCTTGCGTTAGAACCACACCACTTGACGCATTCCGTGATCGCCCGGATCACCGCCTGCAGGACTGTATTATGGTCAGTCCCTGGGTCAATTCTGGGTTCTGTAGACCCTCAGACCCACTCTGTACTCTAGCTTTGATCCATCCGTGTAACATGATCTTCCAGATGACAATACTAGGGTTCCAATCAATCCAAAACTGTGTCGATGGCAGCAGTGTCTCGCACTCGACTTCAAGGTTCATCTCAGGTATCCGATCGGAAACCTCTTCCCTTCCTTCCAGGTTTCCTATCGTCGCCTCGATTATACCGCCATGGTATAAGCTGCTCCCATCCTCAATCCATTCTCCCATCGCCTTAAGTCTCACAGCCGCAGTGGCTGCCTCACACTTAATCTGTATGTCAATGGGTCGGATATCTAGAATAGTCTCTAGTGCCCTAGTAGGCGTGGTCCTCATCGCTCCGCCTATGCCAAGACAATATGTTCTCTGAACCTGTTGTATGGTCCTTATATGGTCCACCAAACTACTGAGGCGTAAGTAAGTACTGGTCTAATCACGCTCCTGCAGAGCCAGTGGACTATCCTAGGATTCAGGCCCCATTTCGAAACTACGGCTCGTCTACACAGTGTCCAACATCTGTGAGCCTTCTCAGTACCCTCCTGAATGTGGCACTTCCATTTCAGTTTCCTGTCCAAGATCACACCTAAGTATTTGACCTTGTCAGATATCGAAATCGTCTTATTGAGGGAACGTGGTGCGTAAAGTTCGCCCCCCTTCTTCTTCCTCGTAAACAGGCATGTTTTAGTCTTCTCTGGCTTAACATTGAGACCTCTGGGTCTAGCCCAGTCACATGCCATATACAAGACCCTTTCGGTCCTTCTGCATAATTCGTTCGGATCCTTACCCCTTAGAAGTATTATAGCAACGTCTGCGTAGCAGACGGGTTCAAATCCCTACTCAGTCAGCATCCGTAACAGGTCGTTTATGGTGGTCACGCTTATGAGTGGCATTAAAATGCCCCCCTGTGTCGTGCCCTGTGCCACATTCTCCCTTATATTTATGCCATGGGACACACAATTTATCCACCTGTTCCTTATCATATGGTTTATCGAGCCTCTAAGAAACGGGTCCACCCGGAACTGGTCTAAGGATTGGATCGGTGTGTTGGTCCGCACATTCTTAAATGCCCCCTCGATGTCAATGCATACCGCCAGGGTGTACGTGTAAGGATTCTTCTATTTTATGCATAACCTCGTACAGGGCACTCTCCACCGACCTTCCCTTGACAAAGGCATGCTGTTTGTATTTGAGCGGTACGCTGGATGTCCCACTCTTTATCATGGTATCCAAAATACGTTCCATGGTTTTGAGTAGAAAGGACGTTAGGCGTATGGGTCTGTAGGCCTTTGATAACGCATAACTTGTCTTGCCGTGCTCGGGTATAAACACCAGCCTTGCCTCCTGCCAGGCTTTCGGAGTATATGAAAGTCCTAGGCACGCTGTGAACATTTTGGCCAGACGAGGCGCCAGATAGTCAGCCTCTTTCTGTAGTAACGCCGGAAATATTCCATCTGGTCAGGGTGACTTAAATGGTTTGAAGCTCTTCAAGGATTCTCCTTCACCATAAATTCCGTTATTATAAACCTTCGATCAACGACATTATTCCAAGATTCCGGTGTCTCCGTGAGTCCCTTCGTATCCTGTGGAAAATGGCCAAAATCCTCAAACATGACCTCCGTTGTCTCTGCTCCCACTCCCATGTCGTCTACAAAAGTTTCAGTTTGGACATGAGTTTTTGAGAGAAACTTTTTTATCTTGGCGGCGTCATTAACGCTATCGAAAGAAAGCGTTATTGACGCCTCCAGAAAAGCTTCCAGGAGGCACGTTTTTTTTATGTATTCCTTGAGCCGTGTGTAATACACATCCCAATATACTTCCGCCTTTTTACGACGTGCTCTGTTAAAATGACTGCGGACCTCTTTCCCAATATTGCGAATCTCCCCGGTCATCCAGGGTTTTTCGTGGGCTGATTTCCTTTCCCGAAGAGGACAACTATCTTCGAAGGACCCCACCAGTGCATTCGTTATCCTGTTGCCATTTTCGTCAATGTCCTCTATGCTTGGACAATCTAAATTATCTAGCCCAAGTCTTCTTCTGAGTAGCCATCCGAATTTTGTCCACTTGGTTTTCAACACGGTTCAGACTTACTTTGGTGAAATTTAGAAGTGAGATTTGTGTAACTAAGGTGTTCGGTATTAAGGTCGTGCCAGATATAGTCCATCTTCGAAGTCAGTCAGCCTATGTGCTAAGAACTTATCTGCTGCTATACTCAGCCCAGTAGCTTTGCGTTAAACCCCACCATGATGTAGGGTATGCAATATATTCTAGAATAGTTGTCGTACATATCCCTGATATAATTTTCTGCCTTTATTCAAAACAAAATCAAGCCTTAAATATTTTGGTACTCCGCTTAAACATATTTAACTTCACTTTTTCTCTCTGCACATAATGTTACTTATCCATTGGAGTTAGGCAACCATCAATATGCCTTCTACCGATGCTGTCCTCGGTGCCGCTGCTGCTGACTACAACAGTATCTCATGTCTGGAATTTTGCATAAATTTCTACTGCTGACTGGCAATGTTATGGCGATGGTGGTGGTGGTGGTGGTGACTTCTCATCCAGACTGCCCATAAGAATATGCAGAAAAAATATAGCAAGCTTGCCGTTTTTGTTGGACGATGATTATTATGCGCCAGTTGCTCCCTTTCTAATTGCCCCTATGTCAACCATTTAAGTTTTTATGGCATTCCATCGTTGTCGCCTTGGTTTTTAATGTCCTGTATGCTCGTACGTGCGGAAGTGAGTGCTACGCCAGGGTAATTTCCTTGTAGCCCATGCAAATATTTATTCAGATCCAAAAGCACATTGCCACACAACTCATGGACTGATAATTAGGCTCTCAAAAACAATGATTTTTTCTTAATTTTTGTGTAACCAATTTAGAACTAAGGCCCCTTTAAAGGAGACATGGTAAAGTTTGCATATTCATAACCAAATTCAGGAATTTGCTTAAAAATGTATGACTCTCTAAAGAAGTTTAGGTTTCTATTGTAAATATTTTCAACAAGTAAAAGCGTTCTGAGTTCGGCGGGGCCGAATCTTATATACCCTCCACCATGAATCGCATTTGTCGAGTTCTTTTCCCGGTATCTCTTTTTAGGTCAACATATGATAAAAGAAAAGAATTGTAAAATTTCAGCCAATTCGAATAAAAATTGCGTCCTTTAGGTGCCCAAGAAGTAAAATAGAGAGATCGGTTTATATGGAAGCTATATCAGACATGAGAGAAGTCGTTGTACAAAATTCAGGATAATATTTGCGACCTCTAGAGGCTCAAGAAGTCAAGATCCCAGATCGGTTTATATGGTAGCCATATCAGGCTAGGGACCAACTAAAACCATATTTGACACAGTTGTTGGAAGTCATAGCAAACTACTTCTTGCAAAGTCAAGAAGTCAAGACTCAAGATCGGTTTATATGGCAGCTATATCTGGTTATGCACCGATTTTCACCATACTGAGCACAGTTGTTGGAAGTGATGCTAAAACACTATGTTCAAAATTTCACATAAATCGGATTAGAATTGCGCCCTCTATAGGCTCAAGAAGTCAAGGCCCAAGATCGGTTTATATGGCAGTATTATCAATACACCGATTTAAACCATACTTGGCACAGTTGTTGGATATCATAACAAAACACGTCGTGAAAAATTTCATTCCAATCGTATTAGAATTGCGCCCTCTCGAGGCTCAAGAAGTCAAGACCCATGATCGGTTTATATGGCGGCATTATCAAAACATGGACCGATTTAGGACACAGTTGTTGAAAGTGATAATAAAACACGTCGTGCAAAATTTCATTCCAATCGGACTAGAATTGCGCCTTCCAGAGGCTCAAGAAGTTAAGACCCAAGATCGGTTTATATGGCAGCTATATCAGGTTATGGACCGATGTGAACCATACTTGGCATAGTTGTTGGATATCATAACAAAACACGTCGTGCAAAATTTCATTCCAATCGGATTAGAATTGCGCCCTCTAGAGGCTCAAGAAGTCAAGACCCAAGATCGGTTTATATGGCGGCATTATCAAAACATGGACCGATTTAGGACTGAGTTGTTAAAAGTGATAATAAAACACGTCGTGCAAAATTTCATTCCAATCTGACTAGAATTGCGCCCTCTAGAGGCTCAAGAAGTCAAGACCCAAGAGCGGTTTATATGGCAGCTATATCAAAACATGGACCGATATGGCCCATTTACAATCGACAACCGACCTACACTAATAAAAAAATTTTTCAGCCATGCTAATATGTGCCTCAAATGAAAGGTATTTGAGATTAGAAAACATATTTGATAACCAATTTTGGGGCCATGTGTTTGAGAGAAGAGCACGATGCTGATATTTGTTCAGGACCAAGTGTCTGTCCGTTCGGACTCGGTTTTAAAAAGGAGGCCCCTTTACATTGATAAGTGAGGAGTTACCCCTGTTCCTTAGTGGTTCATGGGCAAAATTTCCAAAAAAAAACACATTTCATTTGAATGTCATGTTGTCATGATCGATGTATACATTCCGATTGGTGGATTTAGTGGAGAGACTTTTCTTACCTTGGGATTTTACCTTTAAATTTTGAATGCTATGACACTGCAAATCGTTACAATAAGCAAATCCTTGGTAAAATTTAAAGTTCCTTCATGATTGTGTGAATTTTTTCAATTTTTATACCCACCACCGAAGGATGGGGGTATATTCATTTGTTTTTTATCATTCCCGTTGCCACGCATCGAAATATTCATTTCCATATCGGACTATATCTTGATATAGCCCCCATATAGTCCCATCCCCCGATTTTGGATCTTAGGCCCATAAAAGCCACATTTTTTATCCGATTTTCCTGAAATTTGGGACAATGAGTTGTGTTAGGCACTGCGACATCCTTCGTCAATTTGGCCCAGATCGGTCCAGATTTGGATATAGCTGCCATATAGATCGAAATCTCGATTTAAGGTGTTGGACCCATAAAAGGCGCATTTATTGTGCAATTTTGCCAAAATTTGGGACAGTGGGTTGTATTAATCCTTTCGACATCCTTCTTGAATTTGGCTCAGATCGGTCGAGATTTGAATATAGCTTTTATATAGACCGAACCTCCGATTTAGGGTCTTAGGCCCATAAACGGCGCATTTATAATCCAATTTTGCCAAAATTTGGGACAGTGAGTTGCGTTAGGCCCTTCGATATCCTTTGTTTATTTGGCCCAGATCGGTCCAGGTTTGGTTGTAGCTGCTATATAGACCGATATCTCGATTTTATGTCTTGGACCTATAAAAGGCGCATTTATTGTGCAATTTTGCCAAATTTGGGACAGTGAATTGTATTAATCCTTTCGACATCCTTCTTTAATTTGGCCCAGATCAGTCGAAATTTGAATATACAATAGCTTTCATATAGACCTATCCTCCGATTTAGGGTCTTAGGCCCATGAAAGCCATATTAATTATCCGATTTTGATGAAATTTGGGACAGCGAGTTATGTTAGGCCCTGCGACATTCTTCGTCAATTTGGCTCAGATCGGCCCAGATTTGGATATAGCTGCCATATGGACCGATCCTCCGATTTAGGGTCTTAGGCCTATAAAAGCCACCTTTAATATCCGATTTTGGCAAAATTTGGGACAGTGAGATGTGTTAAGCCCTTCGACATCCTTCTTTGATTTGGCTCAGATCGGTCCAGATTTGGATATAGCTGTCATATAGACCGATCCTCCAATTTAGGGTCTTAGGCCCATAAAAGCCACATTTATTATCCGATTTTGCTGAAATTCGGAACAGTGAGTTGTCTTAGGCCCTTCGACGTCTTTCGTCAATTTCACTCAGATCGGTCCAGATAAGGTATCCTTCGATATCCTTCTTCAATTTGGCTCAGATCGGTCCAAATTTGGATATAGCTGCCATATAGACCGATCCTCCAATTTAGGGTCTTAGGCCCATAAAAGCCATATTTAGTATCTGATTTTGCTGAAATTCGGTAAAGTGAGTTGTCTAAGGCCCTTCGACATTCTTCTTCAATTTGGCTCTGATCTGTCCAGATTTGAATATAGCTGCCATATAGACGGATTTCTCGATTTAAGGTTTTGGGCTCATAAAAGGCGCATTTATTGTCCGATGTCGCCGAAATTTGGGACAGTGAGTTAGGTTTAACCCCTTGACATACTTCTGCAATATGGCACAGATCGGTCCAGATTTGGATATAGCTCTCATATAAACCCATCTCACTGTTTTAGGGTTTGTGGCCATAAAAAGCGCATTTATTATCCAATGTCCTTGAAATTTGAGACAGTGAGTTGTTTTAGGCTCTTCGATGTCCTTCTTCATTTTGGCCTAGATCGGTCCAGATTTGAATATAGCTGCCATATAGACCGATCTCTAGATTTAAGGTTTTGGGCCCATACAAGGCGCATTTGTTTTCCAATTTCGCCTAAATTTGGGACAGTGCTTTGTGTTAGGCTCTATGACATTTTTCTGCAACTTGGCCCAAATCGGTTCAGATTTGGATGTAGCTGCTTGGCTCCATATAAGGCGCATTTATAATCCAATTTCACTGAAATTTGACACTGTGATTTATGTTAGGCTTTTCGACATCCCTGTCGTATATGGTTCCGATGATTATGATTTGGTCCAAATCGGAACATATTTCAATATAACTGCTATGGGACATAAGGTATGCAATTTTCACCGGATTTTCATGAGGTGGTGCGCATCCAAAGTTCGGCCCGGCTGAACTTAACGCCTTTTTACTTGTTTTTAATATATTCTCTTTTATGACGCTTATTGGAATCAATTGCCATCAATTTTGCTGGCCGTTGAAAAACAATCGGCTAATGGTGCATACCAAAAAACTAATTTTTGGCCAATTTGAGGATTGAGCAGCAAAAAAAGAGAATCTTACTACAGTTGCCCTAAATATCAAAAGCGTACACTCACTTCCAAATCAACTCGGAATTATTTTTGTGCAATTTGAACTAACAACTCTTGACTTGATTCAACAGTGGACATTACATTTAATTGGGTCACGTACAACACATTCCAAGAGCTGATATAAAGGAAATGGACAACTGGATTGCAGGCGAAACGAATAAATTGGGAATATTATTTTTATCCAAACCACCATATTGGCAGGGGGTTTGGGAGGGTGTGCATGGTGGCACTTCATTTACACATTTCGAAGTGTTTACAACCAGAGACTTGATTCTAGGTCCGCTTGGATGTATCATGGGTCACAGAAAATGGTAATTGGGATAAAAATACAAATCTGACAAATTTCTCATACATTAAAATTCTAATATGTATATGCCGCCAAACTAAATCTTGTCTCAAATTCAATTTTCGTGTAATCTTATCCTTTTCATATCTTTCACCTGGCTTACTAAGGAAGCCCTCTCGAATAACTGTTTTTGTAGTCCACTGACATTTCTCCTGTTAGCCTTATGAGCGCCACAAATCAATACTTCCAAGAATTCTAGTGGTGCGTTAGCAATGCAATTGATCTAATCTCTCAAGCTTAGTGTAACCTCTTTGGGATTTCTGCTATACTTTGTCCATTGCAGCATGAAATTATTTATGTCTTTAACGGTGATGCATTCCTGGAAGCGAGGACAAGGGGAACGTCAAGCCATACCAAGCGGAGTCGCAATAATTATGTTTGTTTATTACGAATGATGGACAAGACTACTTTGAATCTGAGGTATTTGACGCATGTGTGCGAAAAGCGAAAAATACGCGTACAAATGTGCTCCTAAGAACTGGTGTACCAATGTGTGTTGACATGTGTTGTTGTACATGGCGACAGGGGACTGAACGAGGACAGCTTGCAACAATTATCTGGACCGGGAGTGTTGACCGCCCTGGCTGCCTGCAGGGGGGCCGATTGGAGGCTGCTGCAATTGATGTTGTTGGCCATCAATCTAAATGGCGTCGTCGTACGTTGGGACGCGTTTTTCCGTTTTGGCCTGCTTTGATGTGTGAGTATGTAAGGCTGGCTGGCTGGCTGGCTGCATTTTCAGCGTTTGCAACGCCAATGTTTGCAGTGCCTCTAGCATGGACGCCAACAAACATGTTTGCGTTCTGCAATGGACTTTTAATTGTGGTGCATTGGCTTTTAATGGTTTCCGTAACATTGCTGATCACCCAAAGAAATTACAAATGGAACAGCCGATGCCTGTTGGTTCGTTCGTTCGTTCGGTTGCCAGATAGTTGGTTAACTGCCTCAATGGTTAGGCTAGGCTGACAGTCTCGGCTTAGGCGTAGTAATTTTGTCGCTGTTTACACAGTTTTCTCACAATCGCTAATTTATTGTATTCCGGTTCTTACAGAAATATGATGACCATAGGGGAGATAATAAATAATTTTGATTGCCGCTTTTAACAGTGGAGATTGTTTTGCCGTAGGTTGGCGAGTCCAACAACAACAACAACATTTAGTTACAATTTGAGTGGCTATAAACAATCTAGTCTTAATTCTAGTTAGCTCTTTAACTGTTTTTGCAGTGGGCTTATCCAGATTCCCACACAATGCCTAGATAAATGTTATATTTTTCCTGGGAGTTGTACTGCGACATTCCTGGAGCAAACACATCCGCCGTTACCCACACGCTGCTCCAAGGAAATATAGCGACAAAGTGAAGGTGATTTTATTTATTCACATGAAATGCTTGCAAAAACGGATATGGTTCGAATTTTCAGAACATCCGGTAGTTCATAGCATTTAACATGCATGAGTACAGAACAAAACCAACGAATTCACCTAACTATTGCTCTGCGAGGCTTAGTTTACGAGATATAGCCAATTTAAGTTTTTAATGGGAAAATGGGCATTTTTTTACCGATCTCCATCAAAATTTTGAATTTATGGAAGTGATCACGAATTAACCTTACTTTTGCTCTACGAGGATGATGGTGGGAAATGATGGGAAAATGACCATTTTGGACCGATTTCCATCAAAATTTTGAATTTTTGAAGTGATCACGAATTAATCTTACTTTTGCCCTACGAGGCTTAGTTTAGGAGATATGACCAATTTAAGTTTTTGATGGGAAAATTGCCATTTTTGACGATTTCCATCAAAATTTTCAATGTTTGGAAATGATCACGAATTAACCTTACTTTTGTTCTGCGAGGCTTAGTTTGAGAGATATAGCCAATTTAAGTTTTTGATGAGAAGATGACCGTTTTTGACCGATTTCCATCAAAATTGTGAATTTTTGGAAGTGATCACGAATTAACCTTACTTTTGCTCTATGAGGCTTAGTTTAGGAGATATAGCCAATTTAAGTTTTTGATGAGAGATGAGAAGGTGGCCGTTTTTGACCGATTTCCATCAAAATTGTGAATTTTTGGAAGTGATCACGAATTAACCTTACTTTTGCTCTTCGAGGCTTAGTTTAGGAGATATGGTCAATTTAAGTTTTTGATGGAAAAATGACTATTTTTGACCGTTTTCCATCAAAATTTTGAATTTTTGGTAGTGATCATGAATTAACCTCACTTTTGGTCTCCGAGGCTTAGTGTAGGAGATATGGCCAATTAAAGTTTTTGATGGGAAAATGTCCATTTGTGACCAATTTCCATCAAAATTTTGAAGTTTTTTGGAGGTGATCACGAATTAACCTTACTTTTGCTCTACGAGGCTTAGTTTAGGAGATATGGCCAATTAAAGTTTTTGATGGGAAAATGACAATTTTTGACCGATTTCCATCAGAACTTCGAACTATTGGAAGTGATCACGAATTAACCTTACTTTCGCTCGACGAGGCTTAGTTTAGGAGATATGGCCAATTTAAGTTTTTAATGGGAAAATGGCTATTTTTTACCGATTTCCATCAAAATTTTGAATTTTTGGAAGTGATCACAAATTAACCTTTCTTTTGCTCTACGAGGCTTAGATTAGGAGATATGGCCAATTAAAGTTTTTAATGGAAAAATGACTATTTTTGACCGTTTTCCATCAAAATTTTGAATTTTTGGTAGTGATCATGAATTAACCTCACTTTTGGTCTCCGAGGCTTAGTGTAGGAGAAGTGGCCAATATAAGTATGTGATGGGAAAATGTCCATTTGTGACCGATTTCCATCAAAATTTTGAAGTTTTTTGGAGGTGATCACGAATTAACCTTACTTTTGCTCTACGAGGCTTAGTTTAGGAGATATGGCCAATTAAAGTTTTTGATGGGAAAATGGTAATTTTTGACCGATTTCCATAAAAAATTTTAATTTTTGGAAGTGATCACGAATTAACCTTACTTTTGCTGTACGAAGCTTAGTTTAGGGGATATGACCAATTTAAGTTTCTAATAGAAAATGACCATTTTTGACCGATTTTCATCAAAATTTTTAATTTTTGGATTTGATCACGATTTAACCTTTCTTTTGCTCAACGAGGCTTAGTTTAGGAGATATGAGCAATTTAAGTTTAATTAAAATTTTAATGAATTTCGGCAAAAGGTATTGGTAATCTCTTAATCTTGCTTACAGCCATTTCATGTTTACAATAGTCCCCCTAGCAATGTTGTCATTTGTTTTTTGTTTCTTCTCACGAATTTAAAGATTCCTACAAATAGTCCAATTGAATTCTTTCGCTGTTATGTATTTATTTATAATATCCACTTCCTAATCTTACGGTCTTCGAATTGAATGCAGCCATCACAAAATGAGATCATGGTTAAATTCATGAAGATCATATTCGATTTAATCAAATAATTGCTGCGATTCCATTTAATGTGGCACATATTCGCCACAATTACCCCATAAAATCCACCATAAATGGCTGCTGCATCAAGTGTGAATCCATCTCAGGCAGGCAAAGCCTTTGCAAACTTTCTTAAGAGTGCGATTGTTGTGGACAACAGATTTTTCGGAATTTTCTCTGTGACGTTGGCGTCAATTGCCGCCTCAATCATCCCCAAGATATCAGGGTTGATGCAATTTATCGCCCTTCTTCTCCTGCACCGGGTCAATATACATCAGCTCATAGCGGATGTATGTTGTAATTCAGTGTCTTTAATTGTAAGTGGCGAAGGCGACCGACCATTCACTTTACTCATATGAATGGACTTTGACAACAATCTTAACTGGATGTGTTAATGGTGTCTGATTGTTTTGAGTTGTTGTTGTAATTGGGGATGTTGTTTCAAGGGGCGACAAAATGCTCAGAGCCATTTTACTGAACATTATCAAGTCCATTACCATCGAATTATGCCGAGTTTAGTGCTGTAGTTTCCCATACCCATTTTCATGGAGACACTATTACACACTCTAAATGATACTTCCGTCTTGATTGGTCTGTCCACCAGTACAGACGGAGTTTTTCTCACACTTCCCACATAGCAAAGAGTTTGCCTGAGTAATGTGGCGAATAATTATTTCTAACGGCATATTTGTTGCAAGTACACTAGACGGGCCTGTCAATGCACTGTAATTACAGGACTTGTTATAAAGGCTAAAGTCATTCTTAATTCAATCGACATTTTTTATATCCACAACCATAGGGTGAGGGTATACTAATCTAGTCATTCCGTTTATAGCACCTCGAAATATTGATCTAAGACCCCATGAAGTATATAAAGGGTGATTTTTTAAGAGCTGCAAAAAAAAAAAAATTAAAAAAAATGCATTAAATCTTTATTTGCATCGCTAGTACGGTCCATATAATTTAATGTTTGAAGATTATTTCGTGCAAATATTGACCGTGACTGTGCCTCAAATGGTCCATCTGCTTAGTCCAATTTTGGTCTACTCTTTCCAACATTTCGCCCGGTATCCCTCCAATGTGTCAATTGAAGCGGGCTTGTCTGTATAGAGAGAAGCTTTGACATAGCCCCACCAAAAATAGTCTAAAGGCGTTAAATCGCACGACCTAGGCGACCAATTGACCGGTCCCGAACATATAATAAAATGTTCACCGAACTCGATTCTCAATAAGTCCATTGTTGTTCGTGCTGTGTGGCATGTGGCATTGTCTTGTTGAAACCACATGTCATGCAAGTCAAGCTCTTGCATTTTGTCCAAAAAAAAAAGTTGGATACCAGCTCACGATAGCGCTCACCATCCACAGTTACGTTACGATTAGCATAATCTTTGAAGAAGTACGGTCCAATGATGCCACCAGCCCATAAACCGCACCAAACTGTGACTTTTATACCCACCACCATAGGATGGAGGTATACTTATCTAGTCATTCTGTTTATAACACCTCGAAATATTGATCGAGGACCCCATAAAGTATATATATTCTTGATTGCCTCGACATTCCGAGCCGATCTAGCCATATCCGTCCGTCCGTCAGTCGAAATCACGATAGTGATCGAATGCGTAAATCTAGCCACTTGAAATTTTGCACAGATACTTACTATTGATGTAGGTCAATGGCGATTGCAAATGGGCCATATCGGTTCAGATTGAGATACAGCTCCCATATAAACCGATCCGACGGTGTGAATTCTTTAGTACCTGGAAGCAGCAAATTTCGTCCAATTCAGCTAAAATTTTGCAAATAGTGTTCTGTTACGACTTCCAATAACTGTGTCAAGTACGGTCTTAATCGGTCTATAACCTGATATAGCTTCCATATATACCGATCCCCCAATTTGACTTCTTGAGCCCTTACAAGCCGTCATTTTTGTCCGATTTGGCATGAATTTTGCAAGTAGTTTTCTGTTATGACTTTTAACAACTGTGCCTAATACGGTTCCAGTCGATGTATCACCTGATATAGCTCCCATATAAACCGATCTCCCGATTTGACTTTTTGAGTCCTTACAAGCCGTAATTTTTTTCCGATTTGGCTGAAAATGTATGCGGTGTTCTATTACGACTTCCAAAAACTGTGCCAAGTACGGTTCAAATCAGTCGATGACCTGATATAGCTTCCATATAAACCGGTCTATCGATTATCCTTGTGCGGTTCTTAGATGCTTTAATTTTTGCTGGATTCACAGAAGTTTGCGAAATTTTGTATTTTTGCATTTGAACAGGGATTTACCTTGTTTTTTGCTACGAGGTCTAGTTTAGGAGATATGACAGTTAACTCTTTTTCGAAATATAAGACATGCCCCCGACATTGTTCCATCAAATATTTATATAGCGAATATGCACCCGTTTGAACATGGCGAGGAAAGTACGATCTGACACTACACGAAAGCTGGTCATTGAAAAACTGCAAACGCAACATATGGCAGCGGCATACTCCACTCGACTGACCCAACTGCTTGATGAAAGCACTCCTTGTTCAGATGATATAATGGCGCAATGGCAAACAATTGCCCACTCCATGGAAAATGCCGCGAAATCCGTACTTGGGCACCAAAAAACCCATGGTACGACCAAGAGTGTCGTGATGCTACTGAAGCCAAGAATGCGGCATATAGAGCAATCCTGCAATCAGTAGCAACGCGCCAGATGAAGGATAGGTATCGGGAGAAAAGGAGGGAGGAGAAACATCTATTCCGCAGAAAGAAAAAAGAAATGGAAAGACGTCAGTTTGAGGGAATTGAGATGTACAGGAGACAGAATGAAGTCCGGAAATTCTACCAAAGAATTAAACATCAAACCGATGGCTTTGGTGCAGGCACATCCTCCTGCAGAGACAAAGAAGGCACATCTGATAACTGACACAGATAGCATGCTGAGGATATGGAAAGAACATTTTACCCAACTGCTAGTGTCAGACGTTGGCGGCGTAGAGGATAGCGCAGAACCAATCCCTGATGATGGTATAGAATGTCTACTTCCTAGTCAGAATGAGGTCCAAGTAGCAGTGACCCGACTAAAAAATACAAGGCAGCAGGAGCCGACGGGTTACCCGCTGAACTATTTAAGACCGTAGGCGACACACTGATAAGGCGTTTGCATCAGCTTATCTGCGCTATCTGGCTAGAAGTACGCATACCCGATGATTGGAACCGCAGCATACTATGTCCCGTACACGGCTTTAGACCTGGTAAATCCACCCTGGACCAGATGCTCACACTGCGCCAAATCCTGGAAAAGACCCTAGAAAGACATATCAACACCCACCATCTCTTTTTGTTGACTACCAAGCAGCTTTCGATACCCCTTTACGTTCAAGGGTATTTCATGCTATGTCTGAGTTTGGTATCTCTGCAACATTAATAAGGATGACTTTATGATGAAAATAATTACTTATTGTGGTACTTATCGACTTAAGTCAAATTCCCGTATTTTTTTTTTACTAAACTAGCTTGACAAGGGCCGCTCCGCTGCGCCTTCTTTCACTCTCTTAGTAAGTCCTGTTTTGGGTTACTGGTTTTCGTGCTCTATTCCCAAACACCTTTCATTTAAGACTAATATTTCTGAGGTAGGTAAATATATCTGGTATGGGAGTATTTTTGGAGGTGAGTTGGACGCCCATATATCCGATTCGTGCTCTTTTTGTTTTATATTTCCATTTGGCGGGTTTTGGAGGTGTCGCGGCCCCCTAGATCTCCCACCCTAAATAAGGGTACCAGTACTATTCTTGAATTATTATAAACAAACTAAATTTCGTTAAATTGCCTCACTTATCTCCGAGACCTGGTAAGTTAGAAAAAAGAGTAAGGGGAGGGTCCACCCATCAAAGTTTGGATATTAGATCTACATCATTCTCTTGGTTTGGTGGTGGATTGGAGTAGTCAAACCCTTTGACCCAGAAGTGGATATCATATTCATATCCTTCTCGAAAAAAACCACATTTGAGCTACATATTGCTATAGTCGGTATAGATGTTTATGAGATGAGGCCTCCCTGAAACACTTAGCCATAAAACCGATATCAGATTTGAGCCCCTTTTTGCCATAAACCACAAATATGTCCAGTTTGGGGGTATGTAGAGTGGAGTGGCCCACACGTTTAGCCCTGAAAAAATATCAGCATCGTGCTCTACTCTCAAGTTCCATTTATTTGAGCCACAATCGCCATTGGCTTAGGGAAAGTTTATGGGGTGAGACGACCCTCAAACACTTGGCCTCTAAATTGGATATCAGATTCGTTTTTTTGCTATCAAATACCTTTTATTTATTGCCACAGTAGGCAAACCTGGCCGGTTTGAAGGGAGTTTAGGAGGCGGACCCTAAAATAATATCAGCATATTGCTAGAACATGGTTTTGTTTGAGCCCCATAATGTCAAGCATTTCAAGACCAGAAACGTGGTCCCGATAGTGGGTATGAATTTTATGTTCTACTCCCAAATGCCTTTCATTTGAGTCTCATATTGCCATGACCTGTAAATTCGTTTTTTTCGGAAGTGAGGTGGTCCCCCAGACACTTAGCCCTTTTCTAATATACCATGCCATATATAAAAGCCCTACATTGGCATTGGTTTAAGGGGAGTTTATAGGATGGGGCCCAAATTCGTTTTCTAATCTCAAATACGTTTCATTTGAGCCATGGTCGGTAAATTTGTACTCTTTGTGGGAAAGGGGCCTTGCCGCAAATACATGGTCTCACATTTGGATATCAGATTCGCATTCTACTCCCAAATACGTTTATTTAAGCCCCATATTGCTATGGCTAGTAAATAATTGCTGTTTGTTTTGGGGAAGGGGTAGACCCCCAGAAAATTGGTTTCGAAAGTGGGTATAAAATGCATGCTCTACTCCTTAATACCTTTCATTTGAGCCCAACACTGATTTGGTCGGTAAATATGTTCGATTTAGGTGTGTTTTCGGGAGTGGGGTGGTCCCCCAAACACTTGGTCCGACAATAGGTTATCAGATACCTTTTCTGATCTAAAATTCCTTTCAGTTAATCCTATATTGTCGTGAAAGGTGTATATACATATTTGGTAGGATTTATGGGTGGGGCGGCCCCCTAGGCACCTCATCCTAAATTTGGAGACCAAATATTTGTAGGTTACCATAAGAGAGCACACAAAATTTCGCTTAAATCACGCCTCCCATCTCCGAGATCTGGCGTTTCTGAAAATAAGGCTAAGGGGGGAGGGTCCGCCCCCATATAGATATCAAAAAAAGGTAGCACCCTATTTTCAGCACGGGGTAATTTTCAGCTGTTGTTGAGTCTATAGGGAACACACATACAAACAAACAAAAAAAACTGACAAACAAACACAAATTGATTTTTATACCCTCCACCATAGGATGGGGGGTATACTAATTTCGTCATTCTGTTTGTAACTACTCGACATATTCGTCTGAGACCGCATAAAGTATGTATATTCTTGATCGTCGTGACATTTTATATCGATCTAGCCATGTCCGTCCGTCCGTCCGTCTATCTGTCGAAAGCACGCTAACTTCCGAAGGAGTAAAGCTAGCCGCTTGAAGTTTCGCACAAATACTTCTTTTTAGTGTAGGTCGGTTGGTATTGTAAATGGGTCATATCGGTCCATGTTTTGATATAGCTGCCATATAAACCGATCTTGACTTCTTGAGCCTCTAGAGTGCGCAATTCTTATCCGATTGGAATGAAATTTTGCACGACGTGTTTTGTTCTGATATCCAACAACTATGTCAAGTATGGTTCAAATCGGACCATAACCTGATATAGCTGCCATAGAAACCGATCTTGGGATCTTGACTTCTTCAGCTTCTAGAGGTCGCAATTCCTATCCGATTTGGCTGAAATTTTGCATGACGTATTTTATTCTTACTTTCAACAACTGTGTCAAATAAGGTTCAAATCGGTTCATAACCTGATATAGCTGTTTGTTAAACCGATCTTGGGTCTTGACTTCTTGAGCCTCTAGAGGTCGCAATTATTATTCGATTTGCTTGAAATTTTGTACGACGGATCCTCTCATGGCCATCAACATACGTTTTTATTATGGTCTGAATCGGTCTACAGCCCGATACAGCTTCCATATAAATCGATCTATTTTACTTCTTGAGCCCCCAAAGCGCGCAATTTTTGTTCGAATTGGCTGACATTTTACACAGGTCTCCAACATATAATTTAATTGTGGTCCAAACCGGACCATATCTCGATATCGCTCTAATAGCAGAACTAATCTTTTCTTGTATCCTTTTTTGCCTAAGAAGAGATGCCGGGAAAAGAATTCGACAAATGCGATACATGGTGGAGGGTATATAAGATTCGGCCCGGCCGAACTTAGCACGCTCTTACTTGTTATATATAAGATTACTCATAGTAGTCAAAAAGGCTTTATTTCTACTTTAAAACCTTAAACTTAAAATTTTTACTAATTAAATTTTTGACTGATTAAATTTTTTACTAAAAGAATTAAAATTTTTTTTGATTTTCAGGTAGGAACATTTGAATATTAAAACATTTCTGATTTTATACAACATGGCTATGACTTTTATAAGGTAAGCAAAATGAATTGAAACAATCACAATTTAAAGCAAATAAAAGCGTGAGAAGTTCAACTGAGACGAATTTTATATACCCATCCTTCATGGATGACATTTGTCAAGTTCTTTGCCTGGTGTCTCATTATAAGCAAACAAAGGACAAGGAATTAGAATTTCTAAGCTATTGCAGCCATATCGAGTTATGAACCGATTCGGGGTATACTAGGTTTGGATGTTGCAAGTCATAATTGAAGTCATTATGAAAATGTTCATCCAAATCGAGTAAGAATTCCGCCCTATAGGGGCTCAAGAAGTAAAATCGGGACATCGGCTTATATGGGTGGTATATCAAGTAATGGACCAATTCAGACCATATTTGGCAAGTATGTTGAACTACAAGAACTACGACCTCTAGAGGCTCAAGAAGTCTAATCGGCACATCGGTTTGTACGGGAGCTATGTTTTTTGAATGCCATAGAAAATGTCATAGTACAAAATTTCAGCCAAATCGGATAAGATTTGCGTCCCATAGAATCTCAAGATCCTAACTTAAATTGGCTATGAGAGAACATTTGTCCCATTAGCCGAACGCGTTTCAAGCGTCTCTATATTTTGTGAGCATTCCAAGACTATATGACCTAATCTAGACTTGAACAGACGTCTCAGTCACTGGTCCATCATGATAGGTCACTGTCTAATCGGAAATCATGCTGACAGACTGAAGGTGGGCAGTAACGACTTTTGCAGAAGCTGTGAGAACATCGAAGAAGAAGAAACTATAGAACACCTTCGGTGTGTGTGTCCCCCACTGGCAGTCAGAAGGAGTTCCACTTTAGGTTCTCATTTCTTTGAGAACCTATCTGATTTAACGCATGTGAACATTCGCAAGTTGTTTGGGCTTTTTAAAGCGATCTGGATTGTTGAACGGTAGGAACTAGAAGGCATTTTTCTTCTTCTGTTCCTGTGGTATCACAATGGACTAGAACGTCTAAGTGAGTCTGATGGCAGACTGCCGCTTAAACCTTACCTAACCTAACCATGAATATGAAGTATACCTGATTCATAGTCTTCTCCCCAAGACCATTTATTTGATAACCATTTTGTGACGTTAGCCAAACATGCCCGGTTTGTGGGGTTTTGGAATTGGGGAGGTCCCGTGGACACCTCGGTCAAAATTCTTTCACCAGATTTGTACTCTTCTTCATTTAATACCCATATTGCCCTTAATCGGTTAATATATCATTATACCCTACACCACTACTGTGGTACAGGGTATTATAACTTAGTGCATTTGTTTGTAATACCCAGTACAAAGAGAGATAGACCTACTGATAAGCATACCGATCGACTCAGAATCACTTTCTGATTCGATTTCGCCGACTGTCCGTCCGCCTGTCCATGTTAATTTGTAAACAAACAACAGATCGCTGTTTTCATCCGATCGTCTTCAAATTTGGTACAGGCATGTTTTTCGGCCTAGAGACGAAGTCTATTGAAAATGGAAAAAATCGGTTCAGATTTAGATATAGCTCCCATATATATGTTCGTACGATTTGCAGTAATAATGCAATCAAATGGTCATTTGATAACCGATTCTCTCGAAATTTGGCAGAAAGGACGTTCTCTTGACTCTCGACGTTACTGGTGAATTTCATACATCGTATACATACATCGTATGTATACATCGGTTCAGATTTCGGTATAGCTGTCATATATATATAACGCCCGATTTTCACTCTTACAGCCACGGCAATCGCATTCGAATCCAGGCGAGAACATCGAACGAAGCGGTGTTTGTGAGGTACAATGCCATGCACGGTCATTTTAAAAATGTTCCCCAAAGAGGTGTCGCACTGCGGACGCCGTTCGGACTCGGTCCCTTATCATTGAGTTTAAACTTGAATCAGAAAGCGCTCACTAATGTGTGAGAATTTGCCCCTTATCGATTCTTGGTGGTTATGTTCTTCATTAGGTATGAAGATGATATTTCGACTCAAATACGGATATCAAATTCGTGCTGCACTTCCAAATCCCTTTAATTTGAGACCCCTATTGCCATGGCCGGTTTATATAAACCGTTTTGAGGGTGTTTTGGGGCTGGGACGGCCACTGGCACTTTTGACTGAAAATAGATATCAAATTCGTTCTTTATTCCCAACGGAAATGGAGTTCAGTATAGGGTGGTGCTTTAGGGCGTACCCCAAAATACTTGGCTCCAAAATTGAATATCAAATTGGTTTTCTACGTTTTTTGGGAAAAGGGGAGCGTCCGCCTCCACCTGATATTTAAAATTGTATAACCTATGTTTCCTTCCAGACAAACGTACAAAATCTATGAAAATTTGAAGAAAATCGGTTCAGCCAAGTATCATATAGTCATAATGGGTCTTATGGCGTATTTGACTTCGATCTGATTTTATATGCCACATTCGAAATCTACTCCCTTAATACCTTTCATTTGAGCCCCATATTGAAATTAACGTCAAATATGTCTGTTTGAGGTAGATTTGGGGTTGGGGCGGCCCGATGGGTACTTATACTCAAATTTTAATACCATATTCGTATTCTACTCTGCAATACCTTTCATTTGAACTCTATATTGTCCCGATCGGTCAACTTTAGATTTTGGATTGTGTTTTTGGAATTAGGGCGAACGCCCGTCCTCCTTCCGATACCGAAAAATTACATCGCTTATGTTTCCTTCCAGGCCAACCTACACAATATGTGAAAATTACGAGAAAATCGGTTCTGCCGTTTTTCAGTTTATGCGGAAAAAACAAACCGAGTCCCAAATATCCGTGGTTGGCTAATGTGCCCATTTTGGGCGTTTTTTCTGGGCGAGTGCCAGATTCGCTATCTTCTCCCGCATAGTTTTCATTTGATAATCATGTTGTCCTTATCGGTCCACTTTTGATTTTGGTTCGTGTTTTTGGGGGTAAAGGTGGGAGGGTCCGCCCCCTTCCGTTATCAATAAATTATAAAGCCTATTCCTATTTCCTGACCATATTCGTAATCTACTCCCAAATAACTTTCATTTGAGTCCCATATTGTCATGATCGTCAAATATACCTATTTTAAGGGGTTTTGAGGTTGGGATGGCCCTCCAGGTACTTGGAACCAACTTTTATTTTAAAATTCGTACTCTACTCTTGAATACCTTTCATTTGAATTCCATATTGTCCCGTTCGGTTCACTTTTATTTTTGGGTAGTACTTTTAGGGTAAGGGGAGGGTCCGCCCCCTCCCGATATCACAAAATTATATAGCCTATGTTTTCTTCCAGACCAAACTTCACAATGTGTGAACATTTTTGAGTCTATACGGCACAAACAAATACAAATTGAATTTTATATATAAGAGAAGAAGATGTGTAGGGTATTATACAGTCAGCACCGCCCTACTTTGGCCTTTCCTTACGGGTTTTTGGGCTGTTTTTTTTTTGAGATTGGAGCGGCCCCTCAACACTTGGTGTGAAATATTTAAATCAAGTTGTACTCGAATCTCAAATATTTTTAATTTGATACCCATATTGGTTTTGCGGTAGGACTTCCCCCCCCCCCCAGGTTACTTGACCCCAAAAATTGTATAACAATTTTGTGTTTCTGAGTTACCCACCATAAAGCGGCATACAAAATTTTGCTCTAATCGGTTCACCCATCTCTGGCGTTTTTGAAAATTGTGGTAAGGGGAGGTCAGCTCCCCCTTCGGATACAAGAAAATTAGGTACCCTATATCCATGGTGGGGCCAAACTCTGTGAAAATTTCACGAACATTGGTTCATTCATTTTTAAATCATTAAGTAACATGCAAACAAACTAACAAACTGTCATATATATAAACAAATCGTAACATCCGACCGACCTTCATATCGTATGGAAGAGTATTTACTGGGTGGTCGGTTCCCAGACTTTTTTATACCCTCCACCATAGGATGGGGGGTATACTAATTTCGTCATTCTGTTTGTAACTACTCGAAATATTCGTCTGAGACCCCATAAAGTATATATATTCTTGATTGTCGCGACATTTTATGTCGATCTAGCCATGTCCGTCCGTCTGTCCGTCCGTCTGTCTGTCGAAAGCACGCTAACTTCCGAAGGAGTAAAGCTAGCCGCTTGAAATTTTGCAAAAATACTTTTTATTAGTGTAGGTCGGTTGGTATTGCAAATGGGCCATATCGGTCTATGTTTTGATATAGCTGCCATATAAACCGATCTTGGGTCTTGACTTCTTGAGCCTCTAGAGGGCGCAATTCTCATCTAATTTGACTGATTTTTGCACATAGTGTTTTAGTATCACTTCTAACCACTGTGTTAAGTAAGGTTCAAATCGGTCCATAACCTGGTATAGCTGCCATATAAACCGATCTTGGGTCTTTACTTCTTGAGCCTGTAGAGAGCGCAATTCTTACCCGATTGGAAGGAAATTTTGCACGACGTGTTTTGTTATGATATCCAACAACTGTGCTAAGTATGATTCAATTCGGTTCATAACCTGATATAGCTGCCATATAAACCGATCTGGGATCTTGATCTCTTGAGCCTCTGGAGGTCGCAATTATTATCCGATTTGCCTGAAATTTTGTACAACGGATCCTCTCATGACCATCAGCATACGTGTTTATTATGGTCTGAATCGGTCGATAGCCCGATACAACTCCCATTTAAATCGATCTCTCTATTTTACTTCTTGAGCCTCCAAAGGGCGCAATTCTTATTCGAATTGGCTGACATTTTACACAGGTCTCCAACATATAATTTAATAGTGGTCTAAACCGGATCATATCTTGATATCGCTCTAATAGCAGAGCAAATTTTTTCTTATATCATTTTTTGCCTAAGAAGAGATATTGGGGAAAGAACTCGACAAATGCGCTCCATGGTGGAGGGTATATAAGATTCGGCCCGGCCGAACTTAGCACGCTTTTACTTGTTTTTCCAAATTTGTATACCAGATTCAAAGTCTATTCCCTAAGACATTTTATTTGATACACATTACGTGATGTTTTTTGAAAAACTTTCCTATAGCTCTCAAAAATTCACCCTTTATATATTACAACGTGATTAACTTGGTTTCTTATTGATTGGTCGGTTGACAACCATGATTTTGAAATCAATTGCTGCTAACTATCGTTTCTTTATCCCGGAGGCGAAGTCTATTAGCCTCAATAGATTTTTTGTCTCCGCATAAAATTGAATGGCCAGTTCGAGCTGAATATCCAAAATAGGTATTGATCAAATGTAGGGCCGGGCAATATCGAGTTGATTATAAATATTTTCTTCCATTTTAAAAATAAATTCAGAGTTACGCATACCTGTAAGCATATGGCGATCTAAATCCCAAAGTTCTTCCCACATAGCAAACTATTCTTACTGTTCTTGGCTCAAACCGTTTTCTTCATTTTTCATGGCTCCAAAAATGTATTTGCATATGTCTTACAAACCACACTGGCACTTCACTGTGACTCTGATTGCATATCGACATTGTTTCGTTATGCACACGTTCTCTGTCCTACATGTGCATCATTTTTACGCATCATTTGCAAACATTTTCAATCAGAGAGCAGGCATTTTCGAAACGCATACGTGAATGCAAATGCCTATAACCCAAACTATGAGGAATCGGTGTACACCACGTACGGCAAATCACAAATCGATAATTGCGCACGAAATTCTGTAGAGAATTTGCCTCACTTTCGCACACATGAACAACTTGCGAGGGTACACGAAAGATTCCACTCAGAATAGCCCAAGTGCTTTAGGACTATGTCAGAGTTCATGAACAATGCTAAGGTTCCTACCAAGCATGGGAATATGGTGATGAACTGCTATGAACGTTGGTTTTTAAGTAAAGTTGGCGGATAATGTGGACTTTGAATGCACATTTACTGAGAAAGTATAATAGACAATAGCACTGATTTAATTTTTTTCCCTCGCTATTATTCCTAGTAGGTTTGGTTAAATAATCGATGGCATTATCGAAACCAACTGTCCTACTGCAAGTAATCGTCATGGCGAATCTTTGTATTAACAAAGGGGGGAGATCCTTCCCCCTTACCAACGTTTTCAAAAACGCCAGTTCTTGGAGATGGGTGCACTGATTTAAGCGAAATTTTCCCCTTTATGGTACCCCAAACATACCAAATTGGTATAAAATGTTGGGGTCAAATAAGCAGGGGGGACGCCCCATCCCAAAACCCACTCGAACGGACATGTTTACCGATTGGGACAATATGGGTATCAAATGAAAGGTATTTAGGAGTAGAATACGAACTTGACATAAAAATGTGACCCTAAGTGATGGGGGGGGGGTCCCCCCACCCCTAAAAACACCACCCAACAGGACACATTTACCGCTTGCGGCAGGATAGATATCAAATGAAAGGTATTTAAAAGTGGAGTACACATCAGACATAAAAATGTATTCCTAGGTGTCTGAAGGGCCTTCCCAACCTCCAAAACCTTACAGCGGGACATATTTACCGTTTGGGACAATAGGGGTTCAAATGAGAGGTTTTTGGAAGCTGAGTACGCATCTGTTATAAGACAAATCCGAAAAAAATTGCGGCTTGTAAAGGCTCAAGAAGTCATATCAGGAGATCAGTTTATATAGGAGCTATATCCGGTTGTAGACCGATTTAGATCGTACTTAGCCCAGTTGTTGTAAGTCATAACAGAACACCACGTGCTAAATTTCAGCCTAATGCGACAAAAATTGCGGCTTATAAGGGCTGAAGAAGTCAAATCGGGAGATCGGTTTCGTGGGAGCTATATCAGGTTATACACTGATTTGGACTGTTCTTGGGCCCAAGACCTTAAATCGGGAGATCGGTCTATATGGCAGTTATATCCAAATCTAGACCAATCAAGCCAAATTCAAGAAGGATGTAGAGTAGCCTAACACAACTCACTGTCTCAAATTTCAGCAAAGTCGGATAATAGATGTGGCTTTTATGAGCCAAAATTCTTAAATCGGATTATAAATGCGTCTTTTATGGGGCCAAGACTTTAAATCGAGATATCGGTTCATATTGCAGCTATATGCAAATCTGGACCGATCTCAGCCAAATTAAACTAGAGGCTCAAGAAATTAAGACCCAAGATCGGTTTTTATGACAGCTATATCAGGTTATGAACCGATTTGAACCATACGTAGCACAGTTATTAGATATCATAACAAAATACTACGCACAAAATTTCAGTCAAATCGGATAACAAAATTATAACAAAAAACGTCGTGCAAAATTTTATTCCAATCGGATAAGAATTGCCCACTCTAGAGGCTCAAGAAGTCAAGACCCAAGATGGGTTTATATGACAGCTATATCAGGTTATGAACCGATTTGAACCATACGTAGCACAGTTATTAGATATCATAACAAAATACTACGCACAAAATTTCAGTCAAATCGGATAAGAATTGCGCCCTCTAGAGGCTCAAGAAGTCAAGACCCAAGATCGGTTTATATGGCAGCTATATCAGGTTATGGACCGATTCGAGCCATACTAGGCACAGTTGTTGGATATCATAACGAAACACGTCGTGCAAAATTTCATTCCAATTCCAAATTGCGCACACTAGAGGCTCAAGAAGTCAAGACCCAAGATCGGTTTATATGGCAGCTCTATCAAAACATGGACCGATATGTCCCATTTACAATACCGACCGACCTACACTAATAAGAAGTATTTGTGCAAAATTTCAAGCGGCTAGCTTTACTCCTTCGGAAGTTAGCGTGCTTTTGACAGACAGACGGACGGACATGGCTAGATCGACATAAAATGTCGCGACGATCAAGAATATATATACTTGATGAGGTCTCAGACGAATATTTCGAGTAGTTACAAACAGAATGACGAAATTAGTATACCCCCCATCCTATGGTGGAGGGTATAAAAAGAATCTCGAAGGGCCTAAAACAACTCATTGTCCCAAATTTCGGCAACATCGGACAATAACTGCGCCTTTTACGGGCCCAAAACCTTAAATCGAAAGATCGGTCTATATGGCAGCTATATCCAAATCTGGACCGATCTGAGCCAAACTGAAGAAGGATATCGAAGGGCCTAACATAACTCACTGTTTGAAATTTCGGCGAAATCGGATAATAAATGCGCCTTTTATGGGTCCAAAACCTTAAATCGAGAGATCGGTCTATATGGCAGGTATATCCCAATTTAGACCGATCTGTGCCATATTCCGGTAGGATGTCGCGAAGCCTAACTTCACTTACTGTCCCAAATTTCGGCGAAATCAGAGAATAAATGCGCCTTCTATGGCCCCAAAACCTTAAATCGATAGATCGGTCTATATGGCAGCTATATCCAAATCTGGACCGATCTGAGCCAAACTGAAGAAGGATATCGAAGGGCCTAACACAACACACTGTCCCAAATTTCGGCGACATCGGATAATAAATGCGCTTTTTATGGGCCCAAAACTTTAAATCGAGAGATCGGTATTTATGGCAGCTATATCCAAATTTGAACCGATCTATGCCAAATTAAGGATAGATGTTGAAGGGCCTAACGCAACTCACTGTCCCAAATTTCGGCAACAACGGACAATAAGTGCGCCTTTTATGGGCCCAAAACTTTAAATCGAGAGATCGGTATATATGGCAGCTATATCCAAATCTGAACCGATTTATGCCAAATTGAAGAAGAATGTCGAAGGGCCCAGCATAACTCACTATCCCCAATTTCGGCGAAATCGGACTATAAATGCGCCTTTTATGGGCCCAAAGCCTTAAATCGAGAGATCGGTCTATATGGCAGCTATATCCAAATCTGGACCCATCTGTGCCATATTGCAGAATTATGTCGAAGGGCCAAACATAACTCACTGTTCCAAATTTTGGCAACATCGGACAATAAATGTGCCTTTTATCGGTCCAAGAACTTAAATCAAGAGATCGGTCTTTATTGCAGCTATATCCAAATCTGGACCGATCTGAGCCAAATTAAAAAAAAGTCTCGAAGGGCCTAACACAACTCATTGTCTCGAATTTCGGCAACATCGGACAATAAATACGCCTTTTATGGGCCTAAAACCTTAAATCGAGAGATCGGTCTATATGGCAGCTATGTCCAAATCTGAACCGATCTGAGCCAAATTGAAGAAGGATGTCTAAGGGCCTAATACAACTCACTGTCTGAAATTTCGGCGAAATCGGATAATAAATGCGCCTTTTATGGGCCCAAAATCTTAAATCGGTCTATATGGCAGCTATGTCCAAATCTGGACCGATCTGTGCCAAATTGAAAAATTATGTTGAAGGGCATAGCATAACTCACTGTCCCAAATTTCGGTGACATCGGACAATAAATGCGCCTTTTATGGGCCCAAAACCTTAAATCGAGAGATCGGTCTATATGGCAGCTATATCCAAATTTGGATCGATCTGGGCCAAATTGAAGAAAGATGTCGAGGGACCTAACGCAACTCACTGTCCCAAGTTTCGGCAACATCGGACAATAAAAGCGTCTTTTATGGACCCAAAACCTTAAATCGATATATCGGTCTATGATCGATGCTTATATTATTTCATGGTCCTCCCCCTAAACTCCCTTCAACACAGTCAAGTTTGTCTGCTATGGCAATAATGGGTATATTGTAGTTGAAAACGAATTTGTTATCCAATTTTGAGGCCAAGTGCTTGGGAGTCGTCTCACCCCGTAAACTACCCCCCAAAATCAATGGCAATTGGGGCTCAAATAAAAATAATTTGAGAGTAGAGCACGATGCTGATATTTTTCAGGGCTAAGTGACCACCCTACATACTCCTCAAACTGGGCATATCTTTTGACAAAAAAGGAGCTCAAATCTGATATATATTTAATGGTCAAGTGTTTCAGGGACGCCTCACCCCATAAAATCCCCCTGAACCACACATATATACCGACTATAGCAATATGTAGCTCAAATGTAGTTTTGCGAGTAGTGTATGAATCTGTTATCCACTTTCGAGGCAAAGGATTTGGCTACTCTAATCCTCTCCAAACGAAACCAGGAGAATGAAGTAGATTTGAAATTCAAACTTTAATGGGCAGACCCTCCCCGTACCCTATTTTCAAAAAGCCAAACCTCGCAGGTTTGTTTATAATAACTCAAAAACAAAAATTTGGTATCCTTATTAAGGGTGGGATATCTAGGGGGGCCGCCCCACCTATAAAGCCCGCCAAATGGAAATATTGGCCAATAATGGCAATATGGGGCTCAAATGAAAGGTATTTGAAACTAGAGCACGAAATTTAATGTATGGGGGTCCGCTTTACCCCCAACAATACGAATATAGGACATGTTTTCCGACCATAGCAATATAAGGCTCAAATGAACAGTCGTACCATCACACCCAAACAGTACTTATTTCCTGACCATACCACAATAGGTCTCCGATGAAATAAGAGAGTGAAAAAAGGCGCAGCGGAGCGGGCCCTGTACAACAAATTTGTATACCCTCCTCTATAGGGTGGGGGTATACTAATTTCGTTCTTTCGTTCGTAACACTTCGAAATGTGCGTCTAAGGCCCCATGCAAATGCTTATTTTGCCCATGAACACTCCACTAAGGAACAGGGGCAAACTTCTCACATATCAATGAGTGCAGTCCGATTCAAGTTTAAGCTCAATGATAAGGGGCCTCCTTTTTATAGCCGAGTCTGAACGGCGTGCCGCAGTGCGACACCTCCTTGGAGAGAAGTTTTACATGGCGTATTACCTCACAAATGTTGTCAGCATTAGGAGGGGAAAACCACCGCTGAAAATTTTTTCTAATGGTCTCGCCAGGATTCGAACCCAGGCGTTCAGCGTCATAGGCGAACATGCTGACCTCTGCGATACGGTGGCCTCCGTCTAAGGCTCCATAGAGTATAAATATTCTTGATCGTCATGACAATTTTTAGTGGATCTAGCCATGTCCGTCCATCTGTCTGTCGAATGCACCCTAATTTTTGAAGGTGTAAAGCTAAGTGCTTGAAATTTCACACAAATGCTTCTCCTTAGTGTAGGTCGATTGGGATTGTAAACGGACCAAATCGGCCCATGTTTTCATATAACTGCCATATAAACCGATCTTGGGACTTGATTGCTTGACCCTATAGAGGGCGCAACTCTTTTTCGATTTGATTCAAATTTTGGACGTGGTGTTTTTGTATCACTTCTAACAACTGTGCCAAGTATGGTCTAAATCGGTTGATAACCTGATATAGCTGTCATATAAACCGATCTCCCAATTTGCCACCTGGAGGGTGCATTTTTTACACGATTTGCCTGAAATTTTGGAGATGGTATTTTTCTATGACTTTTTACACCCATGCCAAGTACGGTCCATATCGGTCAATAACTTGATATAGCTCATATATATTTGACAAAAGTCCTTCAAAGAACTAGACAAATCCAACCCATGGTGGAGGGTATATAAGATTCAGCCCTGCTGAACTTAGCACGCTTTGTGCTTGTTTCAATATAATTTACTCTGTCCAATTCTTTCAGTGGCTCAACAGTGAGCTAAATTGTCTGGCATTGTAATCGAACCTACTAACAAATTTCTCTGAGTAACCTCCGCCTTCAATTTGCTCCAACTGCAGCCACCATAACATCCTTTGCGTGGAGCAACACACCTTATGAAAATGTGCGCTGATTGCCTTCTTAAGTGACCCATGAAATCACCATTCGATCAAATCAGATTGTGCTGCCTGCCACATATCGATGCTTAGTGCACCGCGTAGAAGAGCTATTACAGGAGCAACATCTATAGCCGTTGGAATACGATGTCAATATATGCACATTTGATGCTGCATTCTTTTCAGTTTATAGGGTTTTGAGCAAATGTGGCGAAAGTTTCATGACCAAAGTAGCACGTAGTTTGAGTGATGTGTGTAACAGAAGAGAATTGGTGGGATAGTCATGCATGAATGACGGATTTTCGAAACCATACACTAAATGAGACGTGGAAACACTTTCTGGGACTTAATGATAAATTTGTCAATGTTAATGCGAATGTGAGTAGCATTTCTCGTCGTCAACAAGTAAAAGTGTGCTAAGTTCGACCGGGCTGAATCTTATGTATCCTCCACCTTGGATCGCATTTGTCAAGTTCTTTGCCTGGTATCACTTTATAGGCAAACAAATGATAATGCATAAAAATTGCCATGCTATTGAAGATATATCATGTTATGGACCGACTCATACCATACTTGGTTTTGATGTTGGAGACCACATTAGAAGTCATTGTGCAAAATTTCATCCATATCGGATAAGAATTGCGCCCTCTAGAGGCTCAAGAAGTAAAATCGGAAAATCGGTTTATATGGGAGCTATATCAGTTTAAGGGCCGATTCAGACTGTATTTGGCATGTGTGTTGAATTTTTTATTAGAAGTCTTTGTACACAATTTTAGCGACTTAGGAAAAGAATTGCGCCCTCTAGAGGCTCAACATGTATAATCGGTAAAATCATACCTCGATATGGGAGATATATAAGGTTAGGAACCGATTTAGACCACACTTGGCAGAGATGTTGAAAGCCATAACAAAACACTTTATGCAATGTTTCAACCAAATCGGAAAATGGGTATAATGAAAATTTTTAAATAAAGGCAGCCCTTAATCCCACAACTCTCAAAACACATTTCCGCAATAGAAATTATTAGAAACGATTGTGTTTTTTTTTAGCGACTTAGGAAAAGAATTGCGCCCTCTAGAGGCTCAACATGTATAATCGGTAAAATCATACCTCGATATGGGAGATATATGAGGTTAGGAACCGATTTAGACCACACTTGGCAGAGATGTTGAAAGCCATAACAAAACACTTTATGCAATGTTTCAACCAAATCGGAAAATGGGTATAATGAAAATTTTTAAATAAAGGCAGCCCTTAATACCACAACTCTCAAAACACATTTCCGCAATAGAAATTATTAGAAACGATTGTGCATTAAAATGGTCTTTTAATTGTATGATGCATGGGGCAAAAGGTCAATACCACCTATAGGGTGGGCGTCTTCAAATATCCAAGAAAGTTGTGCACTTTCCAATCACCACCAAAGGAGCATTTTGTATTTACAATTTCCCTTCCTTTCACTACATTGCTTGTTGGTTATTGTTGTTATCGCAAGTAGATTCGTCTGAATATTTTATTCAATATTATCAGCCAGGCAACAAAAGACTCATAACTTATTGCAAACAAACAAACAAACAAACGAACAACCCAACAATCATGCTCGTAGATACATACATACATACCAACAGTTAATGGGGAGCTGAACTCAAGGAATATTTATCGAGTCACTTTAAGATACCGCCACTGTAGCGGCAAAGACCACCATCACCGTTAATACAATTTCTACACTTTGACTTGGTTTATGATTTACGTGTTTAATTCAACACACCGCTTTGTTCATAAATCTTCAGTTGCTGTGCAAAAAGACTTAAATAACTTTATTGTATATATATATACACTATTGTACGACAAGTGCAATAACAAAACTCTTTTAATTCCCATCCCAAAAGCATTGTCATCGTCATACTGGCTGAATACGTAAAATTTCCAAGCCCGTCCGGTAGTTCGAGAAAAAAGGTATTAAGCTCTATTTTGCATTTTCCATTAACTCTTTTTTTACCCCTAACCTGTCCAAATTCGAAGAGGACTCTATCCCTATAGAGACCGTTACCTCTGACATTATTGCAGGCGGATTTTCAACCGACGCGCTAAACACGGACCATATTAAAACAAGTAAAAAGGCGTTAAGTTCGGCCGAACTTTGGATACCCACCACCTCGGGTATATATGTAAAGAACCTTTCGTCATAATCCGGTGAAAAATGCATAATTTATACCCCCCAAAGCAGCTAAATCGAAATGTGGGCCGATTTGGACCAAATTCGTCAGGAGCATTAAGTAAACATCATTGCAGCCAGAGGTTTAACTGATGCGCTAAACATGGATCATCTTAAAACAAATAAAAAGTTAAGTTAAGGAGGCCACCGTAGGGCAGAGGTTATCATGTCCGCCTATGACGCTGAACGCCTGGGTTCGAATCCTGGCGAGATCATCGGAAAGAATTTTCAGCGGTGGTTTTCCCTTCCTAAAGCTGCAACATTTGTGAGGTACAATGCCATATAAAACTTCTCTCCAAAGAGGTGTCGCACTGTGGCACGTATCATGTCCGCCTATGACGCTGAACGCCTGGGTCGAAACCTGGCGAGATCATCGAAAAAAATGTTCAGCAGTGGTTTTGCCGACAACATTTGTGAGGTACTATGCCATGTAAAACTTCTCTCCAAAGAGGTGTCGCACAACAGCACGCCGTTCGGACTCGTCTGTAAAGAGGAGGCCCCTTATCATTGAGCTTAAACTTGAATCGGACTGCCCTCATTGATATGTGAGTAGTTAGCCCCTGTTCCTTAGTGGAATGATCATGAGCAAAATTTGCATTTGCAAAAGTTAAGTTCGGCCCAGCCGAATATTTATTTAAGCACCTTTCATCATAATCCGGTGAAAAATGCATAATTTATGCCTTCAAAGCACCTATACCGATTTGGACCAAATTCGTCAGGGACATTAAGTGGCCCAATTAGTTCCACTCATTTTTCAATTTTTTAGAACAAAATTTTGGACTTTTTGGTAGCCATATTCAAATATAGACCGATCTGAACCATTTGCGCACGCATGTCGAAAAGCCTAACATAAGTCACTGTGTCAAATTTCAGCGAAATCCGACACAAAAAATGCGACTTTTATGGGCCCAAAACCCTAAATAGAGAGATCGGTCTATAGAGCCTTACACTACTCACTGTCTCAAATTTCGATGAAATCGGACAATAAAAGCGGCTTTTATGGGCCCAAGACCTTAAATTGAGAGATCGGTCTATATGGCAGCTATATCCAAATCTAGCCCGATATGAGCCAATAAGGAATAAGTTCGACCGAACTTTGGAAGTCGGACACTTCATGCGCCTTTTATGGGCCCAAGACCTTAAAGACCGAGTGATCGGTCTATATGGCAGCTATATCCAAGTCTGAGCCGATCTGGGACTGGGGCGGCCACCGACACTTTGCCCTGAAAATAGATATGAAATTCGTTATTTAATTCAAATGCTGTTGATTTGAGCTCCATATTGCCATAGTCGGAAATGAAGTTCAGTTTGGTTACAAAATTGGATATTCGTTTTCTACTCTCAAATACCTTGCATTTGAGTCCCAATTTGCCATAATGGGTCAATTTACCTATTTGACTCGTTTTAGGAGGAAAAGCGCCACCAAGGCGTGAACGGAAAATTTAATGTTTATTCGTAATCTACTACGAAATACCTATTATTTGAGTCCCATGCAGCCTTGGTCGGCAAGGAATGCTCATTTGGGGTTAGAGCGACCTCCCATTACCAGGACCTAATTTGTTATTCCATATTTGTAATCTACTGCCGAATTCTTTTCATTTGAGTCCCATAATGCGCCGATCTGGGCCAAATTGCAGAAAGTGGTCGAGTGGCCTAACACAACTCACTGTCCCAAATTTCGGCGACATGGGAAAATAAATACGCCCTTTACGGCCCCAAAACCTTAAATCGAGAGATCGGTCTATATGGCAGCTATATCCAAATCTGAAAAGGAACGTCAAAGGACCTAACACAACTCACTATCCAAATGGACCGATCTAAGCAAAATTGAAGAAAGTTGTCGAAGAACCTTACACAACTCTTTGTCCCAAACATCGGCGAAATCGGACAATAAATGCTCCTTTTACGGGCCCAAAGCCTTAATTTGAAAGATCGGTCTATGTGGCAGCTATATCCAAATCTGGGCCGATCTTTACTCTACTGGTTTTACATTGAAATCTGGTGCTACTGACTACCATGTTTTTTGCCGCGTCGAAATCTATCAGCCTCAACCCATTACTGGAAGTTATCTCGTGGAGGCTAAACTTTAGACCAAAAATGTCTTCCTTCCCTATCTTCGCATTAAAATCTGCCAGAACGATTTTAATATCATGAGCGGGGCAGCGGTCATATTCTATCTCTAGTCGCCCGTAGAAAATATCCTTGGTCTGCTCGTCCTTGTCTTCCGTCGGGGCATGGACACAAATAAGGCTGATGTTGAAGAATTTGGCTTTTGTGCGGATTGTGTTTAGCCTCTCATCCACCGAAGTAAAGCTGGAGACAAGGTGTTTCAGTATCCGACTAAACACAAATCCACAGCCAAAATTAATGGCTCGTGTTATGGCAGCTATAGCATAGTTCGTCACCGTTTGGAGTTGTAGTGACGCCATTCCCAATCCATTGCACTTCCTGTTAGGCTGTATTATCTGCCTTGTACTTCTCTAATACATCCGCCAGCGCGTATACTGCACCTTCTCTATAAAGAGTGCGGACATTCCAGGTGCAGATCCGCAAATCATGGTTGTTTTTTCGTTTGCGGGGGTGTCAACGTTGGGGGGGGGGGTCCGTTTTTACTATTCCTTTGTTTCTCATAGCAGTTTTCCGGGGGCGGGTTACTGGCCCAGCGCCCCAACCGCATGGGTTTTATAGGATTGCACACGTATTCCTCGTTGTGGTGAGCCGCTTGCTCCAAGATCCGACGCTAACCTGGGAACTGGCGCGATGTTGGTCATTGGTTATTTGAAGACGCCAATATTATCTCAAGTATCATTGAACCGTTTGATGGGTGTTTTGGGACTGGGGCGGCCACCGACACTTTGCCCTGAAAATAGATATCAAATTCGTTATTTAATTCAAATGTTGTTGATTTGAGCTCCATATTGCCATAGTCGGAAATGAAGTTCAGTTTGGGGGGTACTTTAGGGCGTACCCTCAAGCACTTGGTTACAAAATTGGATATTCGTTTTCTACTCTCAAATACCTTTCATTTGAGTCCCATATTGTCATAATGGGTCAATTTACTTATTTGACTTGTTTTAGGAGGAAAAGCGCCACCAAGACGTGAACGCAAAATTTTATGTCTATTCGTAATCTACTACCAAATACCTTTTATTTGAGTCCCATACAGCCTTGGTCGGCTAGGAAACGTGAATTTATTTGAGTCTTTTATTGTCCCGATCTACTGTCCTGCGGAATAGTAGGACGTGACCCAGATACTTAAATACTTATGCCAACATTAGATTCGGAATATACTGTCATAAACATTTATTTTAATTGACATAATATCCCGATCGAAACACACGTTCTATTAAAGGGTATTGAGTGGGTGGGCCGGTCCCAGACTCTGTTCGAATTGTGCATACCAGATTCGTAGTCAACTGCCAAAGACCTTTCATTTGACACCCATTTTCTGACGTTGGAATTTATGCCGGTTCTGAGGATTTTTGGGGTTTAGGAGGCCCCGTGGACACCTTGGACCGAATTCTTATATCAGATGTGTACTAAGCTTCCAAATATCTTTCATTTGATATCCATATCGTCCCAATCGGTAAATATGTCCTGTTGAGGGGTTTTGGGGGGTGGGCAGGCGCCTTAGACACCAAGGAATACATTTTGATATCAGCATTGGAGTCTACCTTAAAATAGCTTTCATTTGATATCCATATTGTCCCAATCGGTAAATTTGTCCTGCTGGGGGATTTTGGGTGTTGCGAAGGGCCCTCGGTCACCAAAAAATAATTTTTTATGTCAAATTTGTATTCTACATTTAAATACCTTTCAATTGATACCCATATTGCTCAAAACGGTAAAAGTGTCCTGTTGGGTGGTATTTTTGGGGGTGGAGGCCCCCCGAAAATTAAGAGTGAAATTTGTATACCAAATTCGTAATCTACTCTTAAATACCTTTCATTTGATACCCATATTGTCGCATTCGGTAAACATGTCCTACCGGGTGGTTTTTGGAAGGGGGCCTCCCCCCAGGTTATTTGAAGCTAAAATTTAATAACAATTTCGTGTTTTTGGGGTACCTTAAGGTGGCATACAAAATTGCGCCGAGATCTGGCGTTTTTGAAAATTGGGGTATGGGGGAGGGTCTGCCCCCTCTTCGGATCTATATATCATTTGTGAAAATTTCATGAAAATCGATTCACCCGTTTTTGAGTCTATACGGAACAGACAATCAAACTAAAAAACAAAGCGCAACAATTGCATTTTTATACCCTCCACCATAAGATGGGGGGTATACTAATTTCGTCATTCTGTTTGTAACTACTCGAAATATTCATCTGAGTCCCCATAAAGTATATATATTCTTGATCGTCGTGACATTTTATGTCGATCTAGCCATGTCCGTCCGTCTGTCTGTCGAAAGCACGCTAACTTCCGAAGGAGTTAAGCTAGCCGCTTGAAATTTGGCACAAATACTTCTTATTAGTGTAGGTCGGTTGGTATTGTAAATGGGCCATATCGGCCCATGTTTTGATATAGCTGCCATATAAACCGATCTTGGGTCTTGACTTCTTGAGCCTCCAGAGTGCGCAATTCTTATCCGATTTGAATGAAATTTTGCACGACGTGTTTTGTTATGATATCCAACAACTGTGCAAAGTATGGTTCAAATCGGTCCATGACCTGATATAGCTGTCATATCAACCGATTTTGGGTCTTGACTTCTTGAGCCTCTAGAGTGCGCAATTCTTATCCAATTTGAATGGAATTTTGTACGAAGTATTTTGTTGTGATATCCAACAACCGTGCCAAGTATGGTTCAAATCGGTCCATAACCTGATATAGCTGTCATATCAACCGATCTTGGGTCTTGACTTCTTGAGCCTCTAAAGCGCGCAATTCTTATCCGATTTGAATGAAATTTTGCACGACGTGTTTTGTTATGATATCCAACAACTGTGCAAAATGTGGTTCAAATCGGTTCATAACCTGATATAGCTGCCATATAAACCGATCTGGGATCTTGACTTCTTGAGCCTCTAGAGGTCGCAATTATTATCCGATTTGCCTGAAATTTCGTACGACGGATCCCCTCATGACCATCAACATACGTTTTTATTATGGTCTGAATCGTTCTATAGCCCGATACAGCTCCCATATAAATCGATCTCTCTATTTTACTTCTTGAGCCCCCAAAGGGCGCAATTCTTATTCGAATTGGCTGACATTTTACACAGGTCTCCAACATATAATTTAACTGTGGTCCAAACAGGACCATATCCTGATATCGTTTTAATAGCAGAGCAAATCTTTTCTTTTATCCTTTTTTGCCTAAGAAGAGATGCCGGGAAAAGAATTCGACAAATGCGATCCATGGTGGAGGGTATATAAGATTCGGCCCGGCCGAACTTAACACGCGTTTACTTGTTATATAATAGATGGGCTCTTAGACGAATATTTCGAGGTGCTACAAACGGAATGACCAAATTAGTAAATCCTCCATCCTATGGTGGAGGGTATAAAAATGCTGTCACACAGATCGATCTCTAGTCTTTTCTTTTTAGTCATGACTTTTAAATTTCATACAATCCTGCCCCGTTCTTCTGTCTGTCGAAATGTTATCAACTCTCGAAGGAGTAAATCCAAAGTTTTGCACACACGTCTCTTACTACATATTTTTATACTTTTCCCCCGAATGTTAGTTATGCTCTTTTGCATTACTATGTATTGAAATTGCACTAAATCGAGCTTCAAGTTTCTAAATTATATGCCCGCCATTTGGTTCACAAACTCGTTTGCCTGCATCGAGCGACCACCATAGCTTAGTCTGTGTTTTTCTGGTGAAATTGCACTAAATCATAATGATATGGCAATGGCTGCAAGAGTAGAAACATAAAATAGTGGCAGTAATTGCAGCTTTGTTCAAACTATCAACAGTTGCAAAGCATTTGCGGTGTATTTTGTAACCGCGCAGCAAAACACATTGACAGCATTATCCATAATTTGACAAAGCAATTTGCACCACTTTCCATGCAAAATTAATTTATCACCTTTTTGTGGCCACGTACGTGGAGGGAGATGTTATGTTTACAATAAATTCAATAAAGAACAGGTTTAGACAATGCAATGAAATTGCCTCAAATAGTGGTCTTACAAAATTCTAATAACAAACTTGTCCATCTTCATTGCAGTTTTGTCTAATGCACGAGTAGTCGAATCTATTTAGAGGGGAGAGTAGAAAGGTTAGGTTAGGTTTAAGTGGCTGACTGCAATCAAATTCACTCAAACGTCTTCGTCCATTGTGATACCACCGATTCTTGTTTGAATCGTTGAGTAGAGCGGTTGATTTGTTATATCGCTTTGCAAGAATGTTTTCGGTAACTCGTGAAAGGTCATTATTTTTGGAAGAATAATTTAAGTCACTCAAGGATAGCTGCAATAGGGGTTGATGATCTGCGTCTGTTTCCTGTGGAGCGGCAGATCTATAGCCCGGGAGTAGGCTTAGAATGGACTCCAAAGACCCAAAAGCTGTGGAGGAGGTATCAGGCGGTAGCATGTTGTCTGCTACGAAAACCTCGACTGGCGGAGCGGCTGCTAGCCGTCAAACGACTGATCAGCAGGGACTTCTGACGAAGACACCTGGTTCGAGTCTTAAGGGCAAGGTCGAAACTATTCTATCTTCGCATGCCTATAATTTGCCTAGGCCATTGGCCTTCCCCGGCAAACCAACATGCTCTTTAAGTGGGTGGAATAATAGAAGAAGCATCGCTCTAAGATTTATTGAGAGTCTTGGTGCGAATGATCCTAAGACTCTTACTAATAGGGAGAGAGAGTCCCTTAATTGGGCTCTGGGATTCGCTGCACAGGCTAACCCATACACTACACGTCTAGATTCTGAAACTGCACCGTAGTCAGCCAAAAAGCTGCAATCAACTGGAGGGCATCGCATGCTTAAAAGAACTAAGGCGAACAATAGTATTGGGTTGCCCAAAAAGTAATTGCGGATAAAAGAAAGTAAATGCATTTTTAATAAAACTTAGAATGAACTTTAATCAAATATACTTTTTTTACACTTTTTTTCTAAAGCAAGCTAAAAGTAACAGCTGATAACTGACAGAAGAAAGAATGAAACTACAGAGTCGCAAGCTGTGAAAAAATTTGTCAACGCCGACTATATGAAAAATCCGCAATTACTTTTTGGGCAACCCAATAAGTTGGGTCCAAGAACCTTTGCTAATGTCGCTAGGGACAGTTTGGTGATGGCAGTTGTCGACCAGGGAGAAAAACAGGGCTGCATACTTAGGTATAATTGGAGTGGAAACGACAATGGACTGTCATCAGTATAATTCAAAAATTTTGCGGAATTTCTTGGGTCTCCTCCACTTTGAGACGATACAGGCTGGTATCGAGGCCGATACAGACTAATTGCCTTCGGGGATCAACGCTAAATTGAAATGTATCGTTGCCCCCTAAAAAAGATTTGGAAGATCGGCCCGGTTCAGCACCACATTTAGTCAAGAAGGAAGATGTTCCTTCTCGACCAATGAATGGCGCATGCTGGGATAGCAAGGATTCCCTCAAATCCTGAATCGATGCTTGGAAGACTAAAGAAATGTAATCCCAATCTTTCAACCACCGACTGAAAGATTGGTAGTTTGAATGAGACGGAATTCTGAATCGATGCTTGGAAGACTAAGGGAATGTAATCCCAATCTTTCAACCACTGACAGGAAGATTGGTAGATTGAATGAGGCTGATGGTGGCCGGAGACATGCAGTATTCGTACTAAACAGCGGCTTTCTCGCAGGCCTCAACAAGTCTGAAAGAGTTGTATCCTACGGATTCAACAAGTTGAAATTGAAGGTCTATAGAAGCGGTGGGGTTGGGGAGTCAGTTGTTGCTGAAAAATTGCCAATTGGAAACTATCGATCACATCGCTAAATTTTGGCGGATTGCAGGAGACTGAAAATCCCCCTGCCACAATCGAGACAGGCGGGTAAGGCATCGAAACGGGACTCGATAAGCCCTGTGTGGCTGGTTCTTTCAGTTGTATTGGGCTCAAGGTAAGCGCCAGCGTGGAAGGACTTAACTCAAAAGATATTTCAACAGCCGCAGCTAGTGAAACATCCAAGGAGGAATCGTGTACATCGCAAGTGTCCAATGTCCTGAGGAAGAGTGGTTTCAATGCTTTTTCAACAGTTCTTGGATGCGTAAGGATACTCAACGCGTCAAGATCGAACGAATCTTGTGAGGATGAACTCCTGGCGGAATCAGAAGACAAGGCTAACACAACACTGGTGGAAGTTCTGAAACCTATTCTACAGATAAACCTCCAACATTGTAAGGCCGCTTCGGCGGCACTAAAAGTCCTCCTGATGGCAGGGGGATTTGACGTGGTTCTTATCCAGGAAGCATGGGTGTGTGGAGGAATGGTTCGTGGACTAAGCTTTCCGAGATTTAAACTACTCAAGGGTAACGGAAATGTGAGACGCAAAGCCTGTATTCTTGCAAAGGGTAGTCTAAATGTTTTTCTTCTTCCATCGCTAAGCACTGAAGATTCAATAGTAGCCAGCGCAAAAATATGCGACTGGGAAGTGTAGAATGGCCACAGCTTCTCTGATCATCGTTATATTAGTTTTAGCCTTGGAGAAAATACTGCAGAAGTGGTCTCTCGGCTAAACAGAAGAAAGACGGATTGGGATAAATTTCGGCACAAATTCTGCGCGTCTAACCCTTCTTGACCAGAAAAGTAAGTGGAAACTGCGGAGGATATTGACAAAATGGTCCAACGGATCACGAAGGCCCTGAATGATTCGCTTGTGTCGGCATATCCTAGTGCCAAGCCAAGGGGCAAACAGCGACCGCCATGGTGGACCTCAGAGCTAGTTGGTCTTAGTAAGGAAGGCAGAAAACTCTTCAACAGAGCGAAACCACAAGAGCTCCACACAATTGGGACATCTTTAAGGCTGAGCTAATGAAATATAAGGGCGAGCTGAGAAAGGTTCAGAACAAATCCTGGGTAGAATTCTGCAGCTCCGTGGAGGATACATCTGAGGCCTCTAGGCTAAGACAGTTTCTGTCCTCGAGACCTATTACGGTGGGGTATATTCAGAAGTCAGAGAATGTATGGACCATGTCCAGTGAGGAAACACTAGAACTACTTGTTGATACACATTTCCCGGGTAACTCTTCAACGGACAACTTGGCGCCAGAAGAGGTTGTCACTGGTTACATTCATCGGAGGTTATTAGGGAAAATCCTTTGGGCGATAACAAGTTTCGACTGCTTAAAGTCGCAAGACCCGCCAGATCGGTTGAATACAAGCTGTGTCCGATAGAAAGGTTCCTTGACTTGGGGAGGAATACTCTGCTGAAATCAGCATGTCATATATACCTGTGGGATGGAGGGACACAAAGGTCATTTTCATTCCGAAAGCAGGAAAATCTTACCACACGAAGGTGAAAGATTTTCGTCCGATTAGTCTGTCATCCTTTATGCCGAAGACTCTTGAAAGGTTGATAGACACATATCTTAGGGCTAAAATCCCTGGAGATTGCCTGTCGCGGCAGTAGCATGCATATAGTAAAGGTAAATCCACTGAGACAGCCCTTCACGACCTAGTCGGCTACATAGAGGGTTCTCTCGCTGTCAAGGAATATGCAATGGTAGCATTTCTTGACATTGAAGGTGCTGTAAGAAATGCAAAACCGACGTCAATCATGAAGGAGTTAGAGCTTCTGGGCATCAACTTCACCGTAAGAAAGTTTACTAATAACTTATCCACTAAAAGATGCATTACGGCAGGCTTGGGCTCGGTAGGTCTAAAGAGATGGGTCAGCAGAGGAACACCTCAAGGAGGTGTTTTGTCTCCTCTACTTTGCCTTAAGTAATATATTATTTTCGCTGGGTGAAAAAGTTCGCGTATGCAGATGACTTGGTTATTGCGGTAAGGGGAAAGTTTGTTAGCCCTCTTAGAGATATTCTTCAGGAAGTTCTGCGTGCGGCAGCGAAATGGGCTACCGAAAGTGGTCTAGGCGTAAATCCTTGTAAGCCATAAGTAGTACTTGCACCTGTCTCCTTGGGTGGAGGTAATGTTCCATTTACTAATAGCACCAAATACCTGAGCGTTTTGCTGGCCAGGAAATTGAACTTCAAATCCAACATTTTGGAAAGTGCTACAAAGGCAACTTTTGCCCTATACACCTGCAAGAGAGCCATTGGCAGAAGTTGGGGGGCTTAAACCGCTTGTCGTGCACTGGGAATATACTGCAATTGTCCGACCTATAATCTAAGGAGGCCACCGTATGCGCAGAAGTCAGCATGTCCGCCTATGACTCTGAACGTCTGGGTTCGAATCTTGGCGAAACCATCAGAAAAAAATTTCAGCGGTGGTTGTCCCCTCCTAATCCTGGCAACATTTGTGAGGTACTATGCCAAGTAAAACTTCTCTCCAAAGAGGTGTCGCACTGCGGCACATCGTTCGGACTCGGCTATAAAAAGGAGGCCCCTTATCATTGAGTTTGAGCTTGAATATGACTGCACTAATTGTTATATGTGGGAAGTTTGCCCCTGTTCCTTAGTGGAATGTTCATGGGCAAAATTTGCATTTTTGTCGGACCTGTAGTACTGTATGGTGTTGTGGTCTGGTGGATGGCGCTTCAAAAGTCCACCTACTGGTCAATACTAAGCCGGAACCAAATGATGGCTTATTTGTGCATTACAGCGGCACTGAAGACTACGCCATCTGATGCACTGAATTTATTGCTACAGGAGCATTAGATCTCCTGTACATTGTGGCTAGACGAATTGCTGCGACCACTGCTGTGAGGCTAAGGGAACTTTCTCTTTGGTCATGTGGCGGCTACGGATACTGTGTTATTCTTGATACAATGTCCGATATTCCAGGCAGTGTGGATTACACCCTAAATGAGCCGCTGAGCCTGGAGGCCACCGTAGCGCAGAGGTTAGCATGTCCGCCTATGACGCTGAACGCCTGGGTTTGAATCCTGGCGAGAACCTCATGAACATTTTCAGCGGTGGTTATCCCCTCCTAATGTTGGAGACATTGGGGAGGTACTGTACCATTTGGTATGGCAGCCATGTAAAAACTTCTACGCAAAGATGTGGCGCACTGCGGCACGCCGTTCGGACTCGGCTACAAAAAGGAGACCCCTTATCATTGAGCTTAAACTTGAGACGGACAGCACTCATTGATATGTGAAAAGTTTGCCCATGGAATGTGGGACAAATTTGCATTTGAGCCGCTTTTTGATGTACCACTATTCCTGATAGGACCTATTGGAACTACAATATCCCTGGTAATAAAAGTTGCACAGACTTCTATACGGATGGTTCCAAACTAGACCACCAGGTGGGTTTTGGGATGTACTCTGAAGATTTTGGAATGGTTATATCGGGAAGGTTACCCGACCACTGCAGTGTGTATCAAGCGGAGATCCTTGAAATTAGAGAAGTGGTGAAATGGCCAAGATATAATGTCATTACGACGATTGGCATAAAAATCTTCTCAGACAGCTAGGCAGCCTTTAAACCCGTGTAGAAATCCAAAAACCGCCCTCGAATGTCTCACATCTCTCAACGAGATGGCTGAACAGTTCAAAATTCACCTGTTCTGGGTACAGAGCTGTAGGGATATCCCAGGGAATTGTTGTTGTTGTAGCAGTTTGTTGTGTTCTGTTGAGTGTCAAGAATCAGAAACTCTGCGACTAAAATGGGGTTAGTGCACAGGGTCTGGGTCTGAGGTGAGTGGGTCTGGCGGGGCAGTTAAACAGGTGATGTGTATCGTGTGGTCCCTGGTTACAATCGGGACAAACGTCTTGCACGTCGGCATCAATCCTTGCTCTGTAGGTGTTGAGGCGGCTGCATCTGCCGGAACGTAATTGAGCGAGAACTACTCTGGTTTGTCGGGGGAGGTCAATTTCTTCAAGTGCAATGGGAGGCGGTCGCTCTCCCCAGGATTAGATTGACCCGTTAGCTATTTACCGCATCTGCTACCTTCTCTGCATTAATGTTGTCTAGGCCTGCTTGATATGCCGCTTGATCTAAAGGTTCTCTTTTGTAGCGCTGAACCTTAGGCTCTAGATCATGTAAATCTACCTTAAGGCTTCTGAGCGGTGGATATCTATCCACAAGATGATGATTTGGATGGTGTCTGCGGCAACAGCCCAAAAGGTATTGCTTAGACAACATGTAGTTAGGATCTTTGTCTCCTGCTGGACGGGACCACACTGGCGCTGCATAACTTACCACAGACCGGCCAATTGCTTTGTACGTGGTTAACGAGGTTTCTTTGTCTGCACCCCAAGTGCTGCCGGCTAGTGTCTTGAGGACTTTGTTTCTACTTTTGACTTGATCGCAAATTGCTGTGGCATTTGGGGAGAATGTGTAAGAGCTGTCAAATGTGACGCCAAGTATTTTGGGACACTTGATGCTCAGAATTTTCACTCCGTCGACCATCACGTTCAGCTCTCTATGCACCTCACGCCTATTTGTAGTGAACCATGTGGCAGAAGATTTGGTGGCAGATTTCTTGCATCGAAATATGAGGCAAGTTCGTTGAGGTGGACGTTCAACCTACCCCAGATGTCAACAATGGGTGGGGGGCCTGATGCCATGATCGTACAATCGTCCGCATATGATATGATCTCTATGCCGTCTGGATGGGGTGGAATGGAGGATAGGTAGAGGTTAAGCAGTGCCGGAGATATAACCCCACCTTGGGGAATTCCCTGTTTCACTTTACGGTGCTTCGACTTCTTATCCCTAAACTCCACAAATAACTGCCGACCACTCAGATAATTCGCGACCCAGCGTTTCAGGCCTGGCTGGAGGGACGTGTTGGCGATGCCCTCAAATAGTTTGGCATGGCTGACCGTGTCGAATGCCTTCGATAGGTCCAGTACCACGAGGACCGTCCTAACACATGGCCTGGATTGATTGAAGCCACGGCAAATGTGTGCGGTGATGGCATGCAAATCAGTTGTGATGCTATACAGTCTTCGAAATCTATGTTGATGCTCGTCGAATGGAAATTCTCCTACGAGGCCAAAGACCAAACTGGGGTCTTTTCCAGGCTTCAGTAGCGATATCACTCTGCCCATTTTCCAGGCATCGGGTACTATAAGAGAGTTCAAAGACAGATTGAGGACAGTAGTAAGGCACTCAACTCCAGGTGAATCCAGATTCTTCAACATCAATGTGGAGATTCCATCAGGGCCCAACGCGTTGGTTGATGTGGTGCCTCGGATGACATTCGTAACTTCGCTCACGGTAAATTATGATGGCTGTCCATCGTCTCGGAGACCACGAATACGGCGAATGGGTCTCCTCCTTGCCCTGTCTCTCTCGGGATGCACAATAAATTGACGGTTGAACAACCTGGCACATCTCTTTGGATCAGTCACGGTTACATTGCCAAAAGTGACTGAGGTCCTGTCATCCCGTCTACCGGGGTTCGAGATAGACTTAACAGTAGGGAATTGTAGTGCGGACGGGCTTGTGAGACTAGAAGCTACTTTACATATTCCCTGGGTGGACTGGAATCTGTGGGTATGCCTCTATGATCTCTTCAGAATCAGGTCCAAAGCGCAACGTATGAGAGATGTTTACAAATGGGGGGTTGTGGGCATTTCAAAATTATGTGGCCTGGTGTGGACTTGAAAAGGCCTACCGTTTTGCTGTCGCTGGCTAGAACAGACGTCATGACAGCTCAATGTCTGATCGGAAAACATGTTGACAGACTGAAGGTTGTACGTAACGACTTTTGCAGGAGCTGTGAGGACGTCAAGGAAGAAGAGACTATAGACTAGATCTGCTGTGTGTGTGTCCTACACTGGCAGTCAGAAGGTTCAGGTGTGGACTTGAAGAGGTCTCTCGCGTTGCTGTCGCTGTGTAGAATAGAGGACTAAGTCATTGTGTCCGTCACAATGTCTGATCGGAAAACATGCTGACAGTCCGAAGGTTGCCAGTAAGGACTTTTGCAGAAGCTGTGAGAACGTCGAGGAAGTACAGACCATAGACTAGATCTGCTGTGTGTGTCCCGCACTGGCAGTCAAAATGTTTTCATTTCTTTGAGAATTTGTCTGATTTGGTTGGATGTGAACATTCGCAAGTTGTTGGGCTTTTTTAAGCGATCTGGATAGCTAAACGGTAGGAACTTGAAGGCATCAGATAGTTTCAGAATCGGAGTTTAAACTTCTTGAAGAGAAAACTCAAGAATTTCATTTACTATTGCAATTAAAGAACACTGCAGAACATTATCACATTAAAATATCTTGGGAAGATTTTCATTGTCCCCCAACGCCATTTGTCATTCAGTAGTGGGAATTTAATTCGTTTTCCTAATGGTTTTGTTCTCATTACAAATTCACATTCAGAATGAATGCAATCATAATCATGGTCTGTCGGTGGCGTTGCGTTTGGTGGCAAGCACTCTTCTTTAGCAGACAGTCTGCAATGGTAGTTTTCGTCAAAGAAAATATTCTTATAGGAAAAAGAAAAGGAAAACCACCAACCTCCGAAGAAAGAAAACAGAAAACGTTTACCACACACCACACTTGTAAGCGATCATGAATATCAGATAAGAACAACCCTACCGATAATTATTTCCCACTGCCGCTTGTTATGTTTCATGGGAAGATGATGTTTCAAATGTTGCCATACGCAGTGTTGGTGGTGGTTTTCTACAAAACACCAACTACACTGGCATAGTACTTGGAGTGATTTCTTTAAAAAATTTTAAATATTCTCAAGAAAGTTAACGCTCTGTTGAACTCCAACAAGAAGACGAAGGAACCAGTGATGATTTCTAGCAAACAATCGTAGGTAGTAGCGATAGTATCCCATCAATTAGATTAAAGACAAACATCAGGAGTTCACTTAAATATGGTGGTAAGTGAAATGAGAAAGAAGAAATCAGTTGTTGTGTGGGAAGCCTCTGACATGGGAAGGGAAATCTTTGTCACTGGTGTAATGCAGTTTTAGACTTCAAAAGTTCTCAACTACTAATTTTGAATTATCATTGTAGTTAATATCTTACAAGTAAAAGTGTGTTAAGTTCGGCCGGGCCGAATTTTGGAAAGCCACCACCATGGATTCTGCTAAAATATGGGAGCCATATCTGGTTATAGACCGTACTTGACACATTTGTTGAGAGTCATAACAGAACACCCTGTGCTAAATTTCATCCAAATCAGACGAAAATTGCGGCTTCCAGTGTCTCAAGAAGTCAAATCGGGAGATCGGTTTATATGGGAGCTATATAAGGATCTTGACCGATTTGGACGGTACTTAACACAGTTGCTGCAAGTCATAACAGAACACTATATACAAAATTTCAGCCAAATCGGGCGAAAATTGCGGCTTCCAGGGTCTCAAGAAGTCAAATCGGGAGATCGGTTTATATGGAAGCTATATCAGGATCTTGACCGATTTGGACGGCACTTAACTCAGTTTTTGAGAGTCATAACAGAACACTATGTGCAAAATTTCAGCCAAATTGGACGAAAATTGCGGCTTCCAGGGTCTCAAGAAGTCAAATCGGGAGATCGGTTTATATGGGAGCTATATAAGGATCTTGACCGATTTGGACGGTACTTTACACAGTTGTTGGAAGTCAAAACAGAACACTATGTGCAAAATTTCAGCCCAATCGGACAAAAGTTGCGGGTTACAGGGGCTCAAGAAGTCAAATCCGGAGATCGGTTCACATGGAAACTATATCAGGATCTTGACCGATTTGGACGGTACTTAACACAGTTACTGGAAGTCACAAGGGAACATTATGTGCAAAATTTTAGCCAAATCGAATGAGATTGAGGCTTCCAAGGGCTCAAGAAGTCAAATCGGAAGATCGGTTTATATGGAAGCTATATCAGGATCTTGACCGATTTGGACGGTACTTAACTCAGTTTTTGGAAGTCATAACCGAACACTATTTGCAAAATTTCAGCCAATTCGGACAAAAATTGCGGCTTCCTGGGGCTCCAGAAATCAAATCGGGAGATCGGTTTATATGGGAGCTATATCCAAATTTGAACCGGCTATGGCCCATTTGCCATGTTCGACAATCAACATCAACAAGAAGTATTTGTGCAAAATTTCAAGCGGGTTGCTTCACACGTTCGACCGCTATCCTGATTTCGACAGACGGACGGACAAACATGGCTAGTTCGCCTCCAAATGTCAAAACGATCCAGAATACATCTACTTTATGGGGTCGCAGATCAATATTTCGAGGTATTACAAACGGAATGACTAGATCAGTATACCCCCATCCTATGGTGGTGGGTACAAAATTCATGCATTTGAATATGTAAAACAATATTTCTCGGATTTTATATCCACCACCGAAGGATGGGGGTATATTTATTTCGTCATTCCGTTTCTAACACCATGAAATATCCATTTCTGACCCTATAAAGTATATCTATTCTTGATCGGCGTAAAAAATCTAAGACGATCTAGCCATTTCCGTCCGTCTGTCCGCCTGTCTGTTGAAATCACGCTACAGTCTTTAAAAATAAAGATATTAAGCTGAAATTTAGCACAGATTCATTATTTTGTCCATAAGCAGGTTAAGCTCGAAGATGGCCTTTATCGGACCATATCTGGATATAGCCCCCATATAGACCGATCCGCCGATCGGATTTGGGGTCTTAGGCTCATAAAAACCACACTTATTATTCGATTTTTCTGAAATTTGAGACAGTGAGTTATGTTAGGCATTTCGATATCGTCCTTCAATTTGGCTCGGTCCAGATTTGGGTATAGCTGCCTATAGACCGATCTCTCGATTTAGGGTTTTGGACCCATAAAATGCGCGTTTACTGTCCGATTTTGCCAAACTTTGGCACAGTTAGTTATGTTAGGCCAGTCGACATCCGTCTTCAATTTGGCCCAGATCGGTCCAGATTTGGATATAGCTGCCATATAGACCGATCTCTCGATTTAAGTTTTGGGGCCATTAAAGGTGCATTTCAACTTCAACTTGGTCCAGATCGGTTCAAATTTGGATATAGATTCCATATAGACCGATCTTTCGATTTAAGGTTTTGGGCCCATAAACGGCGCATTTGTTATCCGATCTCGCCGAAATTCGAGACCGTGAGTTATCTTAAGTCCTTCGATATTGTTTTTCAATTTGGTTCAGATCGTTTCAGATTTGGATATAGCTGCCATATAAACCGATCTCTCGATTGAAGGTTTTAAGTCTAAAAAGGCACATTTATTATCCGATTTAACCAAAATTTAGGACAGTGAGTTGTGTTAGGCCAGTCGACATCCTTTTTCAATTTGACCTAGATCGGTCCAGATTTGAATATAGCTGCCATATAGACCGATCCCTCGATTTAAGGTTTTGGGAACATAAAAGGCGCATATATTATCCGATATCGCCGAAATTTGGGACAGTGAGTAAGGTTGGGATCCTCGACATCTTCCTGGAATATGGCACAGATCGGTTCAGATTTGAATAAAGCTGCCATATACACCGATCCCTCCATTTAAGGTTTTGGGAACATAAAAGGCGCATATATTATCCGATATCGCCGAAATTTGGGACAGTGAGTAAGGTTGAGATCCTCGACAACTTCCTGGAATATGCCACAGATCGGTTCAGATTTGAATAAAGCTGCCATATAGACAGACATCTCGATTTAAGGTTTTGGGAACATAAAAGGCGCATATATTATCCGATATCGCCGAAATTTGGGACAGTGAGTAAGGTTGGGATCCTCGACATCTTCCTGGAATATGGCACAGATCGGTTCAGATTTGAATAAAGCTGCCATATAGACCGACATCTCGATTTAAGGTCTTGGGCCCATAAAGGCGCTTTTATTATCCTATTTTATCAAAATTTGGGACAGCGAGTTGCGCTAGGCTCTTCGACAGCTTTCTGCAATTTGGCCCAGATCGGTCCATATTTGGATATAGCTGTCATATGGACCGATCTCTCCGTTTAAGGTTTTGGGCCCATAAAAGGCGCATTTATTGTCCGATTTCGCCGAAATTTGGGACAGTGAGTTGTGTTAGGCCAGTCGACATCATTTTTTAATTTGAACTAGATCGGTTCAGATTTGGATATAGCTGCCATATAGACCGATCCCTCTATTTAAGGTTTTTGGTCCATAAAAAGCGAATTTATTATCCGATATCGCCGAAATTTGGGACAGTGAGTAAGGTTGAGATCCTCGACATCTTCCTGGAATATGGCACAGATCGGTTCAGATTTGGATATAGCTGCCATATAGACCGAACTCTCGATTTAAGGGTTTGGACCCATAAAAGGCACATTTATTATCCGATCTCGCCGAAATTTGAGACCATGAGCTACGTTATGCCCTTCGACATCCTTTTTCAATTTGGCCCAGATCGGTCCAGATTTGGATATAGCTGTCATATAGACCGATCTCTCTAATAAGGTTTTGGGTCCATAAAAGGCTCATTTATTGTCCGATGTCGCCGAAATTTGGGACATTGAGTAAAGTTAGGCTTCGCGACATCTTTTCGGAATATGGCAAAGATCGGTCTAATTTTGGATATAGCTGCCATATAAACCGAACTCTTGATTTAAGGTATTGGGCCCATAAAAGGCGCATTTATTGTCCGATTTCGCCTACATTTGGCACAGTGAATTGTACTAGTCCCATAAACGTTCCTCTTAAATTTGGCTCAGATCGGTTCACATTTGGATATAGCTCCCATATAGACCGATTTTTCGATATAAGGTTTTTGGTCCATAAAAGGCGCATTTATTGTTCGATTTCGCCGAAATTTTGGACAGTGAGTTGTGTTAGGCTTTTCGACAGCTTTCTGCAATTTAGCCCAGATCGGTCCAGATTTGGATATAGCTGCCATATAGACTGATCTCTCGATTTAAGGATTTGGACCCATAAAAGGCGCATTTATTGTTTGATTTCGTCGAAATTTTGGACAGTGAGTTGTGTTAGGCTTTTCGATATCCGTGTCGTATATGGCTCAGATCGGTCTATATTTGGATATTGCTGGCATAAAAACCAATATTTTGTTCTACAAAATTGAACAATGACTTGTACTTGTCAGACCTCTCAATATCCATGCCGAATTTGGTCCTAATCGGATCCTATTTCGATAAAGCTGATATGAAGGCATAAATTATGCATTTTTCACCGGATTATGACAAAAGGAGGTTCACATATATAACCGAGGTGGTGGGTATCAAAAGTTCGAACTTAACGCCGTTCTATACCCTCCACCATAGTATTGGGTATACTATTGTAATTTCGTTATTCTGATTGTAACGGCTCGAAATATTCGTCTAAGACCTCATGAAGTCTTGATCGAAATGACATTTTATTGTGTCGATCTAGTCATGTCCGTCTGTCTGACAAAAGCACGCTAACTTTCGAAGAAGTAAAGCTAGCCACTTGAAATTTTACACAAATACTTCTTATTAGTGTAGGTCGGTTGGGATTGTAAATGGGCTATATCGGTTCATGTTTTGATATAGCTGCCATATAAACCTATCTTGGGTCTTGACTTCTTGAACCTCTAGAGGGCGCAATTTTCACCTGATTTGATTGAAATTTTTTGCACATGGTGTTTTGGGATCGCTGCATAACCTGATATAGCTGCCATATAAACCGATCTGGAGTCTTGACCTCTTCAGCTTTTAGGGGGCACAATTCTTTTCCGATTTGTCTGTAATTTTGCACGTGGTGTTTTAGTATTACTTCCAACTGTGCTAAATATGATTAAAATCGGTTAAAACCTGGTATAGCTGCCATATAAACCGATCTTGGATCTTGACTTCTTGAGCAGCAGCACGACGCAATTCTCATCCGATTTTGCTTACATTTTGCATGAAGTGTTTTGTTATGACTTCCAATAACTGTGCTTAGAATGGCGCAAATCGGTATATAACCTGATATAGCTGCCATATAAACCCATCTGGGATCTTGACTTCTTGAGCCTCTAGAGGGCACAATTCTTATCCGATTTGGCAGAAATGCCTACAACGGCTTCTCGCATGATCTTCAATAGACGTAACCAATATGGTCTGAATCGATTTAAAGCTTGATACAGCTCCCATATAAACCAATCTCCCGATTTTGCTTCTTGAACCCCTACAAGGCGCAATTCTTAACCGAATGGACTGAAATATTACACAATGACTTCTACAACGTTCAGCATTCAATTCATTAACTCATTACTTGATGTAGTTCCAATAGCATAACAGCTCTTATTCCTTATTCTTTGTTTGCCCGAAAAGAGAAACCGCGCAAAGAGCTCGACAAATGCAATCCATGGTGGAGGGTATGTAAGATTCGTCCCTGCCGAACTTAGCACGCTCTTGTTACTTGTTCGTTTTCATTTTATACCCACCGTAGGTTGGGGGTATAGTAATCTAGTCATTCCGTTTGTAGCATCTCGAAATGTTCTTCTAAGATCCCATAAATTATCGTTCTTAATGCATCATCGTTCTTAATGGATCTAGCCATGTCCGTCCGTCCGTTGAAATCACGATAGAGGTCGAACGCGTAAATCTAGCCGCTTGAAATTTTGCACAGATACTGTGTATCGATGTAGGTCGTTGGGGATTGCAAATGGGTTTTATCGGTTCAGATTTGGATATAGCTCCCATATTTACCGAACTCCAGATTTGACTCCTTGAGCCCCAGGAAGTTGCAATTTTCATCCGATTTGGCTGAAATTTTGCATGTAGTCTTTTGCTATGATTTCCAATTCCAAAGTACGGTCCAAATCGTTCTATAACCTGTTATAGCTCCCATGTTAACCGGTCTCTCGATCTTTAATTTTGCCTGATTTAACAGAAGTATGGTTTGTTCAATAAAATCATGCCCTGCAACTTAATTTATTTTGTATACATTTTTAGCAGAACCCATGGTGGAGGGTATATAAGAATCGGCTCGGTCAAGCTTATCACGCTCTTACTTGTTTTTTTTTTTTAATGTATAACTATTTATTATATAAATGCATGTTGATTTGTAAAAATTAAAAACTATGTCCAAAACTTTTGCCAGCAACCAGCCTCGAGCCTCTACACCATCACCTTTCTTAGACTATTTGACGTCAATTTAAACCATGTTCATTTTATGCTCTTAAATGGATTTTTTCATCGTAACATCAACTTATCCTTATTGTTGTGTGGTCATATCGAAAGTCAATCGTACTTACATTTGATATGTTATTCTTCTTTGTTGAACATTGATCGATGAAATTGATGAATAAATTTCCCTAACAAAACCAAACGAAAAAGAGTTTACGGAATAAACAGTTACAATGGATGGAAAGCATATCGTCAGATGGTAACAATCACATGTCAAGCGATACTGATGTAAGTGCTTCTCTTTCCATTTGTCCATCATTTTGTGTCCAGTATGGAGAGCAATATTTTCCCCAAAGCTTTGAAGCAGGCTACAGTGGTAAGAAAAATATTTCATATCAACAACAAAACATGTGCGCAATGAGCATATAGGGACCTTGGACTTCAAAACAACCACAATAAAGTTTGTTATACCGCTCACCATTAGATGACAAAGTCAATATAGACACTTATAATATTGGTTGCCCAAAAAGTAATTGCGGATTTTTCATATAGTCGGCGTTGACAAATTTTTTCACAGCTTGTGACTCTGTAATTGCATTCTTTCTTCTGTCAGTTATCAGCTGTTACTTTTAGCTTGCTTTAGAAAAGAAGTGTAAAAAAGTATATTTGATTAAAGTTCATTCTAAGTTTTATCAAAAATGCATTTAATTTCTTTTAAAAAATCCGCAATTACTTTTTGGGCAACCCAATACTTTGAAATATTTGCCTCAGACCCTGTAATGAGTATATGCATTGTCTCCAACTCTAAGATATTTTAACTCCAACTAGCTATGTTCGTCCGTCTGTTTGTCTGCTTGATGAACTTTCGAAGGAGTAAAGCTAGCCGCTCGAAATGTTGTACATACACTTGTTATTGATGTCGATTGGGAGTGTAATCGGTTCATGCTTCTATGTAGCATTAACATAAAACGTTTTGCATTGGCTTGTCAAACCCCTGGAAATATTACCGATTGGGCTGACATTTTGCACATTTACTCCTTTTATGACTTTCAGTGTGTCCATGCCAAGTATTCATAACCTCATATAAATAGATTGAGAATTTGGTGGGTGCAATTCTTGGCCGACGAGTTCGGTTTTTGGTTAACGCTCAAGTTTTTGTTACTTTTCGTTGATTTTTCACCACTGTGCATGGACATAAACATTTTACAATACGTTTCAATTGAATGTTTTACTGTATTTATGTCTGTGGTGAGAGCAAAACAGACCTAACTATCAGGTTTTCCAATGAGAACTTGACAATTTTTTATATACTAAGCTAGCCGTTCCTTTTGCAGGTTAGGTTAGAATTAAGTGGCAATCACACCACTTTGACCCATCGTACTCACTTAGATGTTTTCGTCCAATGTGATACCAGAGGAACAAAAGAAGGAAAATGCCTTCTAGTTCCTACCGTTGAACCATCCAAATCGCTTTAGAAACCCAAACAACTTGCGAATATTTACATCCTCTAAATCAGAGAGGTTCTCAAAGAAATGAGAACCTAAAGTGGAACTCCTTCTGCTACCCAGGGCGGGACACACTCACAGAAGGTATTCTATAATCTCTTCTTCTTCGATGTCTTCACAGCTTCGCAAAAGTTTTTACTGGCAACCTTCAGTCTGTCAGCATGTTTTCCGATTTGACGCAATGGCTGAGACGTCTGTTCTAGCCAATGACAGCAAAGCGATAGACCTCTTGGAGCCTAGATTAGGCTACATAGTTTTGGAATGCTCACTGACCCTTCTTTGTGAGCAACTATCATTTGTTGTCCTTCGGGCCTGGTACTGAAAACTTAGCTTACATATCGCTAGAGGCATACTCACAGATTCCAGTATCCCTGGAATGTGTAGGATAGTACCTAGTCTCAAAAGCTCGTCCGCTTTACAATTCCTTGGGATATCTCTGTGGCCCGGCACCCAGAACAGGTGAATTTCGAACTGTTCAGCCATCTTGTTGAGAGATCTGCGACAGTCGAGGGCGGTTTTTGTGTTCAGAAAAGCGTTCTTCAAAGATTTAGATTTAGTCCCTGCGATATCTCTGTGGCCCGGCACCCAGAACAGGTGAATTTTTAACTGATCAGCCATCTCGTTGAGAGATCTGCGACAGCCAAGGGCGGTTTTTGTGTTCAAAAAAGCGTTATTCAAAGATTTAATGGCTGCCTGGCTATCCGAGAAGATATTTATGTTGCAAGGATCTCTGCTTGATACAGACTGCAGTGGTCTGGTAACTTTTTGAATATGACCAGTTTCAGATATTTAGAGTACACCCCAAAGCCCACCTGGTCGTCTAGTTTGTAACCATCCGTATAGAAGTCTATGTAACTTCTATTACCAGGGATATCGTAGTAAAGTACCTTTTATCAACAAGTTAAGGCGCGCCAAGTTCGGCCGGACAAAAATTAAGACTTATATGGAGTCAAGAAGTCAAATCGGGAGATCGGTTTATATGGCGGCTATATCAGGTTAAAACCGATTCGAACCGTACCTGGCACTGTTTTTGGAAGTCATAACGAAACACCACATGCAAAATTTTAGCAAAATCGGACAAAATTGGGGCTTGTAAGGGCTCAAGAAATTAAAATCGGGAGATCGGCTTGTATGGGAGGTATATTAGGTTATAAACCTATTTGAACCGTACTTGTCAAAGTTGTTAGTCATATCACAGCAACGCATGCAAAATTTCAGCCAAATCGGACAAAAATTGCGGCTTTTAAGGGCTCAAGAAGTCAAATCGGGAGATCGGTTTATATGGGAGCTATATTTTAATATGAACCGATATGGCCCATTTGAAATCTCCAACGACCTACATCAACATTAAGTATCTGTGCAAAATTTCAAGCGGCTAGCTTTGCGCTTTCGACCGCTTTCGTGATTCCGACAGATGAGTAGCGGACATGGCTACACCGACTCAGATCTTCGAGATGATCAAGAATATATTATTTGGGGGTGTTACAAACAGAATGACTAAATTAGTATACCCCCATCCTATGAGGGTGGGTATAATAAACGGCTCAGTCAGGGTGTAATTCACACTGCCTGGAACATCGGAGATTGTATCAAAGATAACTCAGTGTCCGTAGCCGCCACATGACCAAAGAGAAAGTTCCCTTAGCCTCACCGTAGTGGTCGCAGCAACTTATATAGCCACAATATCGAGGGACATTATATGTAGCATTAAATTCAGTGCATCAGATGGTGTCGTCTTCAGTGCGGCTGTGATGCACAAACAAGCCATTCTTTGGTTCCGGTTGAGTATTAAACAATAGGTGGACTTTTGAAACGCCGTCCAACAGACCCCAACACAATATAGCATTATAGGTCTGATAACTGCAGTACATACTCAGTGCATGACGCAAATGGGCCATGTCTGTTCAGATTTGGATATGGCTCTCATTAAAACTAAACGCCCGATTTGACTTTTTGACCCCTGAAAGCCGCAATTGTTGTCCGATTTTCCGACTGAATTTTCACACGTTGTATTTTGTTATGACTTCCCACAACGGTGGTTAGTACGATCTATTGGGTTGCCCAAAAAGTAATTGCGGATTTTTTAAATGAAAGTAAATGCATTTTTAATAAAACTTAGAATGAACTTTAATCAAATATACTTTTTTTACACTTTTTTTCTGAAGCAAGCTAAAAGTAACAGCTGATAACTGACAGAAGAAAGAATACAATTACAGAGTCACAAGCTGTGAAAAAATTTGTCAACGCCGACTATATGAAAAATCCGCAATTACTTTTTGAGCAACCCAGTATATCGGTCAATAACTTAAGCTAACCTAAGCCCCTAGATAATCCGATCTCCCGATTTGAATTCCTAGAAGCGCCGATTGTTATCCGATTTGGCTGAAAATTTTCACGACGTGCTGTCTAATAACTTTCCACAACTGTGTCAAATACACTTCAAGTTTTTCAATAACTGATTTAGGGCCCATAAAAACCCATCTCCTGATTTGACTTCTTGAGCCCCAGGTAGACGCAATTCGATTTGGCAGAAATTTTGCACGACATGTTTTCTTATAGCTTCACACAACTGTTTCAAGTACGATCAAAATCGGTATATAGCCTGATACAGCTGCCATATTAACCGATCGCCCGATAAGTCTTCTACGTCCCCTAGAAATTTCAGTTTGTGCCTGATTTTCAGAAATTTGTTGCATATGTCCAATACGTCTTCAACTGAGTTTATTTGTGGAAATTTTTGGTGAAATCAGTGGTGTTGGGTTCCCAAGATGCGACCCAGCCGAACTGAGCACGCTTTTACTTGTTATTCGTGTAATAGTGCTCAGCGTAGTCTTATCATAAGCCACCAACTTTTACAGACTCTAACCTCGCCCCCGACTGCACACTGGCACCGAGTTTCGAAGGCGCTGAATCGCTTTGCAAAAATTTTCCCATGAACATTCCCTTAAGAAGCAGGGGCGAACTTCTCACATATCAATGAGTGCTGTCCGATTCAAGTTTAAGCTCAACGAACGGGGTGCCGCAATGCGACACCTCTTTGTGGAGAAGTTTATACATGGCCGCCATATCAAATGGCACAGTACCTCAAAAATGACGCCAGCATTAGGAGGAGATAACCATCGTTGAAAATTTCTTCTCATGCTCTGGCCAAGATTCGATCCTAGGCGTTCAGCACCATATGCGAACATGCTAACCTCTGCGCAACGGTGGCCTCCAATCTCTTTACAAAATTTTGATGGCGGCTGTGATAATGCTACCATTCTTAAATGCCATATACTCATCTGGCAGGCTAAGGACATACTGAAATGGAGTGTTTCGAAAAAGACCCCTAAACCCATATCTGACTCCAGCTTGGTGTCATCAGTGAAGAATGACGTCTCGTCTTCCTCAAACACCGCATCCACCTACCATTCTTCATTTACAGGAAAGCGAATTCTTAAAATCGAATCTGGGCCCCAGATAGTCTAAGACCTTTCTCAGTCTATACTCCGATAGTGGGAGTAGGCATACAAATTTTGTGCATCTTCAACTTTTACGATGTAAATCAATTTTCCTATCAACGTATCCCCTTATTTTTTATCTCTGTCTGATGCGATTGTTACAGATGTTTGTCTTTTGTTGCTGTGTTTTTTTTTTTTATACTACCCCATCAATTGACAAAAATTTAGTTTTGCATTTGTTGCCAAGAGCTTTCTCAGCCATGCAGTTCATTGCACAAAGAGAGTTTTTTTTTACCGCATTTGTGACTGCCTACTGCCTGTTGTTGTGCTGCTGGCGATGTTGCATGAAGCGCACACTCGTCTGCGAAAGCATTTGCGTTTGATGCCTTGTCTTGTTGTTCGACTGTTGATGGTAAAATGTCATTGTTGAATCGGCTAATAAATCACTGTTGCTGAATTTGAATTTGCAGTTGTAGTTGGAGTAGTTGTTCCCGAAATCTTATTGATGATAATTTTGTGGGGGGCTCTTTGTTAGCGATTTGATTTAAAGTAAATAAATGTTCGATTTATTATTATGGCAATGCAATGACTACAAATAGTCAAAGGCTATGGAAGCAAGACTAGAGCTTGCGTAGTGGATACAGTTGCTCAAAATGGAGCCATTCAATGAGGACTTTTTGTGTGCTCACACCACATTATTTAAAACAGCATGGAATACAAATTTACAAGCCTTTCTTGTATATCTATCCTGGAAAATGGATAACTGTGAGTATTTTTGATTTGAACAATGTTTCATTGGGTCGATGAGGCCTCTCGACGTTCGTATGGTCTAGATCGGACTAAATTTGGGTATAGCTGTCATATACAGCGTTCTTCTTATTCAATGTCTTGGGCCCATAGAAAGCGCATTTATCAACCGATTTCGCTGAAATTTGGCACAATGAGTTGAAGAAGGTCCCTTTGGTGGCGCTTTTACTTATCTAATCTTTTCTGGGCAATTATTTCGCACCGCCTTTTTAGCCAAATCATATGCAAATTGTGGCTTCCTGGGGCTCAAGAAGTCAAATCAAAAGATCGGATTATATGGGAGACTAGCCGAACCGGGCCTGCTCCGCTGGGCCTTCTTTAACTCTCTAACATCTTTTTAGGGTGGGGACACCTTGCCCTGAATGCGGATATCGAATTCGTGCCATTGTAGCCCATGACGTTGAACGCGTTCGAATCCTGATGAGAACATCAGACAAAGCGGTGTTTATTCCCTCTTAATGTTGGCGACATTTGCGAGGTACATTGCCATGCATTGTAATTTAAAAAATTTTCCCCAAAAGAGGTGCCGCACTGCGGGACGGCGTTCGGACTAAGACCCTTATCATTGAGTTTAAACTTGCAAACGGAAAGGACACATTGATGTGTGAGAATTTGCCCCTTCTCGGTTACCACCATGTTCTTCCTTAGGGTAATGTTCCCATTAGGGCAGGGATGGCACCCCAGACATTTCGACTCAAATATGGATATCAAATTCGTGCTGCACTTCCAAATCCCTTTAATTTGGGCCCCATATTGCCATGGCCGGTATATATGCACCGTTTTGAGGGTGTTTTGGGGCTGGGACGGCCACAGGCACTTTTGACTGAAAATAGATATCAAATACGTTCTTTATTCCCAACGGAAATGAAGTTCAGTTAAGGGGGAGCTTTAGGGCGTACCCAAAACACTTGGCTCCAGAATTGGATATCAAATTCGTTTTCTAGTCTCAAATACCTTTCATTTGAGTACCATATTATCATAATGGGTCAATCCAAAAGTGCCACGTAGACTTGAACGCAAATTTTAATGTCATATTCGTAATCTACTCCCAAGTATTGTCATTTGCATCCCATATAGACATGGTCGGCTGATTTGCCCATTTGGGGGTGGGGGGACCTCCCATTAATTGGACCTAATGTTCAATGCCATATTTGTAATCGCCTAATACTTTTCATTTGAGTCCCATATTGACATGAACATCGATTATATATGTTTAGAGGAGTTTTTGTGGTTGTGGAGGGGGTGGTGGTGGGGGTGGTGGTGGGGGTGGTGGTGGGGAGTACACTAGTTACTTGGACCCAAATTTTAGTACCATATTCAATTTTTGGTCCCCAATACCTTTCATTTGATACCCTAATTGTGCCCATCGGACCACTTTCGGATATGGGTGGCGTTATTTGGGTAAGGGGGAGCGTCCGCCCCCACCCGATATCTAAAAATTATATGGCCTATGTTCCCTTCCAGACAAACGTACACAACCCATGAAAATGTCAAGAAAATCGGTTCAGCCAAGTATCATATAGCCATAATGGGTCTAATGGCGTTTTTGAGGGGTGCCATGACCCCCTATACTTCGATTTGGTTTTGTATGACAGATTTGAAATCTACTCCCGAATACCTTTCATTTGAGCCCCATATTGAAATGAACGTCCAATATGTGTGTTTGGGGGAGTTTTGGAGTTGGGGCGGCCCGACGGGCATTTAGACTCAAATCTTAATACCATATTCGTATTCTACTCTCATTTGCTACCTATATTGTCTGGATCGGTCCACTTTTGATTTTGGGTTGTGTTTTTGGCATAAGGGGGAGGGTCCGTCCCCCTTCCGATACCGAAAAATTATATACCCTATGTTTCCTTCCAGACCCACCTACACAATATGCGTAAATTTCGAGAAAATCGTTTCTGCCGTTTTTCGGTCTATACGGAACAAACAAACCGAGTCCCATATATCCGTGATTGGCAAATATTTTCATTTTGAGCGTTTTTGTGGGGGTGGGGTCAACCCCTATATTTCAACATGAATTTGTATACCAGATTCGTTATCTACTCCCGCATACTTTTCTTTTGATACCCATATTGTCCTTATCGGTCCACTTTTGATTTTGGGTGATGTTTTTTGGGTTAACAGTGGACGGTCCGCCCCCTTCCGTTATCAATAATTTATAAAGCTTATTCCTACTTCCTGATCATATTCGTTATCTACTCCCGAATACCTTTCACTTGAGTCCCATATTGTCATGATCGTCAAATAAACCTATTTTAAGGGGTTTTGGGTCTAGGGCGGCCCCCCAGATTGTCCCGATCGGTCCACTTTTATTTTTGGGTTGTACTTTTGGGGTAAGGGGGAAGGTCCGCTTCCCTCCCGATATCAAAAAATAACATAGCCTATGTTTCCTTCCAGACCAACCTTCACAATCTGTAAAAATTTCAAGGTAATCGGTTTAGCCGTTTTTGAGTCTATACGGAACAGAAAAACAAACCGACAAACAAACACAAATTGAATCTTCTTATGTATAAAAATCAATTTGTGTTTGTTTGTAGGTTTGTTTGTTTGTTTGTGTGTTCCTTATGGACCATAGACGGCTGATAATGATGAAAAATGGTGAAAATAAGGTACTACATTTTTTGATATCCGGAAGGGGGAGCGGACCCTCCCCCTTACCCTAATTTTCAGAAACGCCAGATCTCGAAGATGGGTGGTGCGTTTTAAGCGAAATTTTGTGTGCTCTCTTATAGTAAACAACAAACAAAAATTTGGTATTCAAATTTCGGATGGGGTACCTAGGGGGGCCGCCTCTTCCCCAAAACCTACCAAATATATATATATACACCAATCACGACAATATGGGACTCAAATGAAAGGTATTTATGATTAGAAACCGAATCTGATATCCAATTATCGGACCAAGCGTTTGGAGGACCATCCCAACCCCCAAAACACCCCTAAGTCGGACATATTTACCGACCATGGCAATATGGGACTCAAATGAAAGGTATTTGCGAATAAAATACGAATCTGATATCCAAATTTGGGACAAAGTTTCTGTGGGTCCACCCCTTCCCCAAAAAACACTCCCCAAACAGGACTTATTTACTGACCATGGCAATATGGGGCTTAAATAAAAGGTATTTGAGTGTAGAACACAAATCTGATATCCAGATGTGGGACCAAGTGTTTGAGGGGCCGCCCATCCCCGAGAACACCCCCCAAAGAAGACAAATTTACGACCATACCAATATGGGGCTCAAATGAAAGGTCTTTGGAAGTAAAGCACGAATCTGATATTAATGTTCGGCAAAAGTAACTATGGGGTCACCCCAATAACACCACCCAAATAGGAAGTATTTGCTGAGGCTCAAATAAGAGGTATTTTAGAGTAGAACACGAATCCGATATGTATTTTCAAGGGCAAGTGACTGAATGGCCACCCCATCCCCTAAAACTCCCCCCATACCGGTCATGTTTGCCGACTGTGGAAAAATGGATCATTGCAAAATGAGGCTTAAAAATAAGAGATATTTTAGAGTAGAACACGAGACTGATATGTATTTTCAAAGCCAAGTGACTGAGTGGCCGGCCCATCCTCCAAAACACCCCCCAAACCGGTCATGTTTGCCGACTATGGAAAAATGGAGCTCAAATGATGAGTATTTGGGAGTAGGACATGAATCTGACATCAACATTCGGCACCAACTGTCTAGGGGACGTACCACCAGCATAACAACCCCCAAGTAGGACGTATTTGCTCACCAAGACAATTTGGATTTTCAGAACAGTAGAGCTCGATATTCATAGCTTTTAGGGCCCATACCCCAAACCGGATATATTTGCTGGCTTTTTCAATAAGGGGTTTAAGTGAATGGTATTTGAAATTAGGAAACGAATTTGATATCCTGATATATTTTCAGGGCTTAGTGGAAGGGGGACCACCCCACTACCCAAAACACCGCTAAATCGGGCATATTTACCGACCTTGTCAATGTGGGGCTTAAATGAATGGTATTTGGGGGGCAGAGCAAGAATTGATTCCCACTTTCGGGACCAATTTTTTGGGGGTCTACCACTTTGCCAAAATACCCCACAAACAGAAATTTTTTAGTGACCATCGCAATATGGGGCTCAAATAAAGGTATTTGGGAGTAGAATACGAATTTGATATCCAAATGTAGGACCATGTATTGAGGGCATCACAAAACACCCCAAAAGGAAACAATTTTTCGACCATGCCAATATGTGGCTTTAAGGAAAGGTATTTGAGATTAGAAAACGAATTTGATAACCTATTTTGGGGCCATGTGTTTGGGGAACGCCTCATCCTGTAAACTACTCTTAAGCCAATGGCAACATGGGGTTAAAATAAATGGTATTTGAGAGAAGAGCACGATGCTGATATTTTTTCAGGGCCAAGTGTCTGGGGGATCGCCTCACCCCCGAAAACACCCCTAAATCAGATATCATGAAAAATTTCGGGCTGAATTAAAATATTTTACGAATGGAGTATACCTTAGATCCAAGCTTAAAATCGTAGAGCAATAAAGATCATATGGGATTCAGATAAAAGGCACTTTTATTGTTAAACCGTGTGTCAAGCGATATACTTTTTTCGTAGCATGGTATTTCATTAAAAGCTCTTTAATTGTCGAAAATAAATATTCCAAGGAAAACTTTGTTCCATATAAAGTAAAAGAAGGCGCAGCGGAGCGGGCCCGATTCAGTAGTTTTATATATAAGTAGATTATAACTATGTTTAGAATGCTTTCATCTTTAAGGACTATCTCTTATGACATAGGACTGTAAGAGTACACTAAAGTTAATCTGCAAAATTTAATAGCATCATGGCTATAGAATATATGGTCTTCGTTATCTTCACACCTGTGTTCATCGACAATGGTAAAACAGAGCCTATGGTTAGCCCCGCAGTATTTTGGGCCATTCTTAGCATTGTGTGTAACATCCTTCGCTCTGACACGGAGAGTTCATACCAGTTAACATCATTATAGCAACTAGAAACAACACCTTCATTCTGAAATCACAGAAGAGAAAATTTTTTAAATTTTTTAAATTGAAATCATGAAAATCCCACTTACGGTTATTTCCACCAAAGAGCCCATATGGCAGTAGACCAACATCATTACAAAACAATAAATCATATAGACATAGCCACCGGGCCAGGTACCCAAATGAATGGAGAACATGGTGCAAATAATGCCAATGGAATATGTTCCGATTTGAACGAGTATCACCCAATAGTAAGTGTCCCGGGTAACTTCTAAAAACCTATGAGCATAAAGTAAAACAAATATGGAATTTAACAATCGAAATTAAAACCCGTAAAGTAGGACAAAAGTCGGGCGGTGCCGACTGTATAATACCCATCGCCTACCCTTTAAGTACAATGTGGGAGCTATATCCAATTCTGAACCCTGCATCACACGCCATGAAAATAGCGATAGAGCAATACAACGCTACCCACATTCCGACGATGTTCAAGAGAAGCAATAAAAATGGATACCCTACTGTCCCCAATCAACACCATCGCGCTCCGTTGAAACCGGTCAAGTAGCTCCAAGGATGATTTTGGAGCTCCTACCCATATATGAGAGTTATATTCCATTCTCGGCCTGATGTAGGTAGTATAGATATTGAGAAGATCAGAACAGATGAAATATTTCTTGCACCGCTTAAGAAAGCCCAAACACTTGAATGCTTCTTTCGACACTTCGAATACGTGTTTTGACCAACGAACATCACATTGTATCTTCATGCCCAGAACATCAAGAGCAACTGACGGTTCAATATCTATACCGTCGGTAGATATCGACGATTGTAGTGGGTCAGCCAATCGCTTGTGAGACAAGAAACAGCACTGCGTCTTCTGCACGTTTAAGTCTACTCTGTTCATTCTACCCCACTCTGAAATGGCCAACAAATCCTGGGAGAGCGTCTCATCCATAATGCGCCTCCTGTCCACAATTTCTTGAGGACTGGGCCCACGGTCGAATGAATATGAATGACACAGACTATTGTCATCGGCAAATGAGTAGACTGGATTCGAAGTCTGACCCAATAGATCGTCAATGAAAGTAAGAAAAAGCGAAGGGGAAAGGACAGAGCCTTGTGGCACTCCTGCGGTCAATGTATACTCATCTGATGAGAACCCATCTACAACAACTCGTATAGTGCGATCTATGAGAAAGCTCATTATAAATCGAAAGAAGTTATTACCGACTCCAAAAGCGACAAGCTTTGATAAAAGTGCACCGTGCCAAACCCTATCAAATATCTTGGAGATATCACCAAACTGGTGGATAGAGCGACTCCATCGTTCTGAAAAATATGCCATTAGGTCTCCCGTAGAGCGATTTCTGCGGAACCCATACTGTCTGTCGCTAAGAAGGCCATTGGACTCTAAGTATCTGACAAAATGATGGTTAACCATACTCTCCATAACTTTGGCGAGCGCGTAGCTTATCGCAATTGGCCGGTAATTCGCAGGATTATTCGGACCAGCTTTTTTGGGGATGGACTGAACATTTACAACCTTCCAACGCGCGGGGAAAACTCCAGCACGGTAAGCAAGGTTGAAAAAGTTGCGTGGTGGACGAGCAAGCGTCGAAAAACACTTACAAAGGACATGTGCTGATATATCGTCTGGGCCCGGAGATATATTAACGTCGCAAGGACCCTTTTAACTCCACGTGTTCGAAAGAATATCTGAGGCATCGAACTAGGTACACTATCAATTAAGCGGGAGTGGTTGATTGCTAAACGGCAAGGAAGAATTTCCTGCAAACATTTCAGCCAGTAGATAAGCCTTATCAACCGGGTCAGTGAATACCTGATCATCCTTAACAAGAGTTGGGATTGCCGATGGGTTGCCCTTTACTCTTTTTACGAATGACCAAAAGCTCTTGCTTCCCCTCGGAGAAGCAAAAACTTTGGCACGAAGACGCTGTTCTTAAAGAAACTTTTCGTGTCTAAATACTCCTGTTTGCGCAGTATTTCGGTATTGCCATTTTTGTTCAGACGGCAAGTCCTAAATGCATCCTGTTTTGTTCTGGCAGCATCTCTGCATGCCCGGTTAAATTTTACCTTTTGATTTAGCCGATAAATCCTTAGTCGGAATGAAAGATCTTATTCCTATTACTTCCTGCACCATTTCGGCAGCAGCATTTACGTCACCGTTTAGAAAACAAAATTTCCAATTAAAGTGCTGGAAATATTCGTTGAACTCAGCCCAAAGTGCTCTTTCGTACACAAAAATTGTGCTGGTGCTGGGGAAGAGGCGGCGTGAAGAGCAGTATACGAAAAGGACGCTGAAATGGCGCAGTGATCGGAATGACCAAGACATAAACTTCATACTTCTCAGGATTCGAAGCGATTCGAAACGAACATATATATGGGACCTTTATCCAATTCTGAACCGATTTGGAGCAAACTTCTCAGATAATGTGGTAGTTGACGAGGAAATCGTAGAGTAGAGTAGAGTAGAGTAGAGTAGAGTAGAGTAGAGTAGAGTAGAGTAGAGTAGAGTAGAGTAGAGTAGAGTAGAGTAGAGTAGAGTAGAGTAGAGTAGAGTAGAGTAGAGTAGAGTAGAGTAGAGTAGAGTAGAGTAGAGTAGAGTAGAGTAGAGTAGAGTAGAGTAGAGTAGAGTAGAGTAGAGTAGAGTAGAGTAGAGTAGAGTAGAGTTGAGTAGAGTAGAGTAGAGTAGAGTAGAGTAGATTAGAGTAGAGTAGATTAGAGTAGAGTAGAGTAGAGTAGAGTAGAGTAGAGTAGAGTAGATTAGAGTAGATTAGAGTAGATTAGAGTAGATTAGAGTAGAATAGAGTAGAGTAGAGTAGAGTAGAGTAGAGTAGAGTAGAGTAGAGTAGAGTAGAGTAGAGTAGAGTAGAGTAGAGTAGAGTAGAGTAGAGTAGAGTAGAGTAGAGTAGAGTAGAGTAGAGTAGAGTAGAGTAGAGTAGAGTAGAGTAGAGTAGAGTAGAGTAGAGTAGAGTAGAGTAGAGTAGAGTAGAGTAGAGTAGAGTAGAGTAGAGTAGAGTAGAGTAGAGTAGAGTAGAGTAGAGTAGAGTAGAGTAGAGTAGAGTAGAGTAGAGTAGAGTAGAGTAGAGTAAAGTAGAGTAGAGTAGATTAGAGTAGAGTAGAGTAGAGTAGAGTAGAGTAGAGTAGAGTAGAGTAGAGAAGAGTAGAGTAGAGTAGAGTAGAGTAGAGAAGAGTAGAGTAGTTTAAATTAGAGAAGAGTACAGTTGAGTAGGTTAAAGTAGAATAAGGATTTATCTTGGAATTATTAAGTCGAACAATAGAGACTCCGGCAGCGCATTGATAATAGACCGACTACTATTGAGAGGGCGTCTGGAGCCAGAGACATGACCACGTGACTTCCTGAATGGAATGTTCGTTGACAAATTTTAAAGAAAATATGCTGGGTTTTGAGGACTCAGGCATCGATGGCCTCAAGATAGAGGTAGATGCGGTTAATATTGAGACTGCAGTAACTATAGCTTCAGTTGAAATCCTAAGAAAAAAATTGTCATCCTTCTAAATATAGGATTTATTTCAACAGTATGGCACCGCCGCTCAAGTACTTGAATGAGAGGTTGGCCAGGTCAAAGCGCATGATGAAATGATGTCTAAAATCTCTGAACAAGACATAAAGGACAATTGTCTGTATCTTTTTGTAGGCAAACAAAGGATAACGGCTAACAATCGCTGTGCTATTAGAGCTGTATAAAGGTTTGGACCGATTCGAACCACACTTGATTTGGATGTTGTAGACCATAGTAATAGTCATTGTGCAAAATTTCAGCCATATCAAATGAAAATTGTGCCCTATAAAGGTTTAAGAAATATATTCAGGAGATCGATTTATATGGTAGCTATATCAGGTTATGGATCGATTTAGACCATATTTATCATGTATATTGAAATTGGTAAAATCAGCTGTGCAAAATTTCAGAAGCTATATCAGGTTATAAACCCATTTTGACCATACTTGGCGCATAACAGACAAATCGGAAAAAAACAACGCGCTCTAGAGGCACAAGAAGACATTCTAAAAATGGGTATACAATCATTTGTTAGAACTACCAAACCTCGGAAAAGGGTTAACAAGTGCGGAGGGGAGATCATGCTGAAAATCTATGCATGGTCATCAGATTACCAGGACTTTTGATCGGCATCCGCAGCAAAAGGACATACGATAGGGTTGCTTTCGACAAAATATCTCTGAGTACTTTAAATGAAGTTACATCTGCTTTTTGTCCTCAATGATGAATGTTGAAGTTGTCTCAAAAAATGAAATTTCCGGTCTGCAGCAGCACCGTCCCTGACTCTTTGGTAGGGCGTCGTTTTGAGAGTCCTCTTTACCGACATTGTATATGGGTGCAAAGAACTGCTGCCACGCACACTCACTTAGTGAGCCAATTTGAAGTATAACACTGCTTAATGCCTCACAAAGCATTAGGTGAGCGTGAATATAAAAAACACTGAAAATATTTTTATACCCACCACCATAGGATGGGGGTATACTAATCTAGTCATTCCTCGAAATACTCGTCTAAGACCCCATAAAGTGTATATATATTTGATCGTCTCGTCGTTCTGAATCGATCTAGCCATGTCCGCCCGTCGGTCCGTCTGTCGAAATCACGATAGAGGTCGAACGCGTAAAGCTATCAGCATAAAAATTTTGCACAGATACTTAATACCGATGTAGATCGTTGGGAATTGCAAATGGGTCATATCGGTTCAGATTTAGATGTAGCTCCAATATAAACCGATCTCCAGATTTGATTTCCTGAGCCCCTGGAAGTCGCAATTTTCATCCGATTTGGCTGAAAATTTGCATGTGCTTTTCGATTACGACTTTCAGCAATTGTGCCAAGAACGGTCCAAGTCGGTCCAGAACCTGATATAGCTCCCATATAAACCGATCTCCCGATTTGACTTCTTGAGCTTCTGGAAGCCGCAATTTTTGTCCGATTTAGCTGAAATGTTGCACATAGTGTTTTGTTATGACTGTCAACAACGCTGCCTAGTACGGTCCAAATCGGTCTATAACCTGATGTAGCTTCCATATAAACTGATCGCCCAATTTGATTTCTTGAACCCTTACAAGCCGCAATTTTCTTCCGATTTGGATTAAATTTTGCATGTGGTCTTTTATTATGACTTCCAACTGTGCCAAGTACGGCCAAAATCGGTCTATAACCTGATATAGCTCCCATGTTAACTTGTCTCTCGATTATCCTTGTTTGGTTCCTAGAAACTTTACTATTTGCTGGCATACAAAGATCCTCCCTTCCATGTTAACTTATTATGATTCATTATGTTACACATTTGTCCGATCGTATATAGATCATCGATATATCTTACACTATATATCGTTGATGAAATATGAGAATATCCTTTACACCATTAAATGATTTTTCTTTATTGCCAGGCTCATCTGCTAATGTTTCGTTCAAGTCGCAAAATTTGCATTTCAATATTCCCCGGAATGTTGAAATTTGTGATAAAGGCGTGAAGAAAGCCATATCGCCGGCATAAAATCCAAAGCCGCCAACGGCAATAAACCATATTTGAATAATGTTGATCCACAAAAAGCCCTTTCCCGTTGTTGGATCAAAACCGGGAATAAGGCATTGTACAATTAGGACATGCGTATTAAAGACCACTGAAAGCACCAGAGTCACCAAACCCATGCCTACTACCATAAGAATAACGACAAAGGCAGAAAGTTTCATAATGAAGGTTAATTGCTGTATGCCTTTGTATAAAAAAAGTCGACAATCGGCATCATTTTGCTCATATTTCTCATACAGGGAATTGAGCTCATTTATGAGAAATCGAAAATTATTCTTCTCACGTAGGCAGTTGACCAATTTGCAATAGCCCTGAAAAGTAAATAAAAAATTTTACATTTCTGTTCCTTGACTAATATAAACGCTCCACAACTTACTTGCACCAAAGTGCAACCGCCAACGCTTAAGACCTGCAGTATAACCTTCCAGTCGCCATCGACATTGAAACCCACATAAACTGTATAGGCCATAAATACAATGCTCAATTGAATGATCACTAGAACGAGAATGGTTCTAATGTTGATGCGAAATTTAGGGTCGAATACATCGGCTCCACAGATGTCCGCACATATGCGGGTAATTCGAACAATGGCCCTAAAACGATTTGATAGCCTCTTTGACATAGGCATTTGATGAGTATTTTTGATTTATCTGGTTTGTCAGCAGCTTAGCTACTCTGCTTCTGGTTTCCTAGAGAAAAAAAAAAAAAACAAGTAAAAAATCGTTAAGTTCGGTATATATGTAAACCACTTTTCGCCATAATCCGTTGAAAAATGCATAATTTATGCCCACATAGCAGCTATATCGAAATATGGTCCGATTTAGACCAAATTCGGCACGAACATTGAGAGGTCTAATGAGTACAAGTCATTGTTCAATTTTGTAGAACAAAATATTGGTCTTTTTGGTAGCCATATACAAATATAGACCGATCGGAATCATATACGACACGGATGTTGAAATGCCTAACATAAGTCACTGTGTCAAATTTCAGCGAAATCGCGTTACAAATGTGCCTCTTTTGGGGCTAAGGCTTTAAATCGTAATATCGGTCATTATGGTAGCTATATCTAAATCTGAACCGATCTAAGCCAGTTTGAAGAGGGATGTCGAAGAGCCTAACACAACCCACTGTTTTAAATTTCGGCGAAATCGGACAATAAATGCACCTTTTATGGGCCCAAAACCTTAAATCAAGAGATCGGTCTTTATAGAAGCTGTATTCAAATCTGAACCGATCTAAGCCAACTTGAAGAGGGATGTCGAAGGGCATAATACAACTGACTCTCCCAAAATTTCGGCGAAATTGGACAATAAATGCGCCTTCTATGGGCTCAAAACCTTAAATAGAGAGATCGTTCTATATGGCGGCTATATACAAATCTAGACCGATCTGGGCCAAATTGAAGAAGAATGTCGAGGGGCCTAACGTAACTCACTGCCCCAAACTTTAGCAAAATCGGACAATAAATGCTCCTTTTATGGGCTCAAAATATTAAATAGAGAGATCGGTCTATATGGCAGCTATATCCAAATATGGACCGATCTGAGCCAAATTGAAGAAGGATGTCAAAGGGCCTAACACAACTCACTGTCCCAATTTTTGTCAAAATCGGACAATAAATGCGCCTTTTATGGGTTCAAAACCTTAAATAGAGAGATCGGTCTATATGGCAGCTATATCCAAATCTGGACCGATCTGGGCCAAATTGAAGAAAGATCTTGAAGGGCCTAACACAACTCACTGTCTTAAATTTCGTCGACATCGGACAATAAATGCTCCTTTTATGGGCTCAAAATATTAAATAGAGAGATCGGTCTATATGGCAGCTATATCCAAATCTGGACCGATCTGAGCCAAATTGAAGAAGGATGTCAAAGGGCCTAACACAACTCACTGTCCTAAATTTCAGCAAAATCGGACCATAGATGAGCCTTTTATGGGTTCAAAACCTTAAATAGAGAGATCGGTCTATATGTCAGCTATATCCAAATCTGGACCGATCTGGGCCAAATTGAAGAAAGATCTTGAAGGGCCTAACACAACTCACTGTCTTAAATTTCGTCGACATCGGACAATAAATTCACCTTTTAAGGGCCCAACACCTTAAATCGGAAGATCGGTCTATATGGCAGCTATATCTAAATTTAGACCAATCTGGGCCAAATTGAAGAAGGATGTCAAAGAACCCAACACAACTCACTGTCCCAATTTTTGTCAAAATCGGAAAAAATACGACTTTTATGGCCCTAAGACCCTAAATCGGCAGATCGGTCTATTTGGGGGGCTATATCAAGACATAGTTCGATATAGCCCATCTTCGAAGTTAACCTACTTTTGGGCAATAAAAGAACGTGTGCAAAATTTCAGCTCAATATCTCCATTTTTAAAGATTGTAGCGTGATTTCAACGGACGGACATGGCTAGATCGTCTGAGATTTTTACGCTGATCAAGAATATATATACTCTGTAGGGTCGGAAATGGATATTTTGATGCGTTGCAAACGGAATGACAAAATGAATATACCCCCATCCGTCGGTGGTGGGCATAAAAATAAGTACAATAATAACGTTCTAAGTTCATCCGATCCGAATCTTGGGAACCCACCACCATGGATTCTGCTAAAAACTTATACAAACTACAATAAATTTTGTTGAAGGGCATCATTTTATTCTACAAAACCAAACTCCTGTCAAACCAGCAAAAATTAAAGCTTCAAGGAACCGAACAAGGATGTTCGAGAGACCGGTTTACATGGGAGCTATATCAGGTTATGGACTGATTTAGAGCGTATTTGGCACAGTTGTTGAAAGTCGTAACAGACACCGCAAGCAAAATTTCAGCCAAAACAGAGCAAGAATTGATTCCCACTTTCGGGACCAATTTTTGGGGGTCTACTCCTTTCCCAAAATACCCCACAAACAGCTATTTTTTACTGACCATCTCAATATGGGGCTCAATTAAAGGTATTTGGGAGTAGAATACGAACTTGATAACCAATTTTGGGATCATGTGTTTGGGGGACGCCTCATCATATAAACTCCCCCTCAAAACCAATGGCAATATGGGTTTTAAATAAATGGTATTTGAGGAAAGAGCATGATGCTGATATTATTTTGGGGCCAAGTATCTGGGGGACCACCTCTCCCCCGAAAACACCCCTAAATCAGACATCATGAGAGTATCGGGCTGAAATAAAGTATTTTAAGAATGGAGTATACCTTAGATCCAAACTTAAAATCGTTGACCAATAAAAATCATATGGGATTCAGATGAAGGCACTTATGTTGTGAAACTGTTTGTCAAGCGATATACTATTTTTGTTGCTGCATGGTATAACCATTGTACTTTGTTTAATCCCTGCTCAAACAGGTGGCATTGAAATCGAAAATGTACCACTAGTGAACCCAAAGTCAAACCATAAATGAGAAATTTTCATTTAATTATACCTTTTGGGTCATCAGGAGCAGCCCACAAGCGAGCCACTGAAGACGCTACGGAGGTTTTGTGGCGGCGTTAAATGGTCATTAACACTGTTTGACCAAAGTGATGAATTCATTACTCGACACTATACCAAACAGAGTGGGAATTCAGAATTAAAGATGTTGAATGGCTTAAGGCGATATCTTGAATTTACTTTGGATATGTGGTTTTGTTGGATTTACTACATTTTTTTAAGAAGACGTATGATGACCAGCGAACACAAAGCACAATTTTTTAAAGTAAACCAAATTTTCAAACACAAATGCTGTGACGAGTTTTGTTGGGCCTTATAGAGGGTGATTTTTAGCTATTATCTTTTTGGCAACAGTGGTTGAAACAGTTCATGCCGGTTTCGTGTTATATTTCATTGTCAAACATCTTCAGTTTGGTCTATAATTTAACCATGAATCGTCTTAGAAGCGAACAACACCTGCAAATTATTGAATTTTCTTATCGAAATGCCGGCTTTGTTAAGAAAGTTCTTGGAGCGCTTCTTGTGTTCAGCGACGAAGCTCTTTTTTGGCTCAATGGGTGCGTCAATTGAAGAACAGCCAGAAGCATTGCAAGAGCTATCAATGCATCATTTATGGGCTGGCGGCATCATTGGACCGTACTTCTTCAAGGATGATGCGAATTGTAACGTAACTGTTAATGGTGATCACTATCGTGAGGCGATATCAATCTTTTTTGACTTGCATGACATGTCGTTACAACTAGACGGTGCCACATGCCACACATCACACCTAACAATGGACTTATTGAGAGAAGAGTTCGGTGAAGATTTTATTTCACATTCGGGACCGGTCAATTGGCCGCCTAGATAGTTTGATGCGGTTGATGGGATGGTGGCATCATTGGACCGTACTTCTTCAAGGATGATGCGAATCGTAACGTAACTGTGAATGGTGAGCGTTACCGTAAGATGATATCCAACTTTTTTTTGTTTTCAAAATGCAAGAGCTTGACTTGCAAGACATGTGGTTACAATAAGACGGTGCCACATGCCACACATCACACCTAACAATGGACTTATTGAGAGGCGAGTTCGGTAAACATTTTATTTCACGTTCGGGACCGGTCAATTGGCTGGCTAGATCGTGCGATTTAACGCCTTTAGAATATTTTTGTGGGGCTATGTTGAAGCTCATGTCTATACAGACAAGCCTGCTTCAATTAAAGCATTTGCTCGTGAGATACCGGTTAAAAATGTATGAAAGAGTATGCCATTTGAGGCACAGTCACGGTCAATATTTGCATGAAATAATCTTCAATCATTAAATTATATAGACCGTACTATCGATTCAGATAAAGATTTCATGAATTTGTCTAAATTGTATGTGTTTTTTTTTTCTTTTTTCTAATAAATAAGTTCTTAATAAATCACCCTTTATTACATATCCGAACCTCTGCTAAATTTTATCAAAATCGGTTCAGATTTGAATATAGTTCCCATTATACTCTTCAACCTGCAGAATGCTACATCACAATAAATAAACTTCGGCTACTGTATTTATAGGGGAGCTATATCTAAATCTGAACCGATTTTGATGATATTTGGCAGAAACTTTCAGATGAGTAATAAAACACTTCATACCAAATTTCGAATCAGTTAGAAATTGGGACAACTACGACCACTTAGTGAAAATCGGTCGATATATATATATACTTGCTGAGCCCGGTCCGCTCCGCTGCGCCCTATAGTGCTATGTAGGAGAAAAGTACTATACATTTGGAAATTTCTGCCTAATTTGAATTAAAAAAGTAATCCAATTTTCCTATGGATTTTTCTACTCTCAAATCCCTCTTATTTAAACCCCAAGTAATCAAAAGTCATGTTTGGGGATTTGGTGGACCCCCAGAGACTTGTCCCAAAAGTGAAAGTCAATTTTATGCTCTACTCCCAAAGTTCATTCATTTGAACATTTGAATTTGATACCCATATTGTAGTGATTGGTCTTTAAGTCCGTTTGGCGAGTTTTGGGGGTGGGCGACCCTTACAGACACCCCACCCCATATTTTGAAACCAAATTTTTGTTTTTAGGTTACTGTAAGTGTGCAAACAAAATTTCATTTAAATCGCCCTACCCATTTCCGAGATCTGGTGTTTTTGAGCATAATAGTAAGGGGGAAGATGGGAAAGTAAAAAATAAGACCACAAACAACCGCAACGAAATTCCTATATTTTATATACCGATAGGTTGTCATAACAAAGATAACTGCTGTATGATCAATTTTGCAAACTATGCCCTCTTTCCGTTCATGTTGGCTTCTCTAAATTAGCGCCATCTACTTGCTGTTGGGCCAACTAAATCCCATTGAAAACAGCCAGTAGATGGCGCTAATTTAAATGTTAGTGCTACTCGCTTGGCGTGGCTAAACGCTTATAACATTGATGCTCATGTGGCAGTTGCCTATAAATGACTATCTGACTACCTATTAAATAGTCATCATTACGTTTTTTTTTTAACCTGCACCATAGGATGGGGGTATTTCGTCATTTTGTTTCTAACACCTCGAAATATGCGTCTAAGACCCCATAAAACATATTTTTTCTTGATCGTCATGACATTATAAGTCGATCTAGCCATGTCCGTCCGTCCGTCTGTCTGTCGAAAGCACGCTAACTTTCGAAGGAGTAAAGCTGGGCGCTTGAAATTTTGCACAAATACTTTTTATTAGTGTAGGTCGGTTGGGATTGTAAATGGGCCATATTGGTAAATGTTTTGATAAAGCTGCCATATAAACCGATATTGGGTCTTGACTTCTTGAGCCTCTAGAGGGCGTAATCTTTATGCGATTATGCTGAAATTTTGCACATATCATTTTAGTGCGACATGCAACCATTGTGCTAGTTTTGGTTTAAATTGGTCCATAACCTGGTAAAACTGTCATATAAACCTATCTGGGATCTGGACTTCTGGAGCCTCTAGAGGGAGCAATTCCCATTCGATTTAGTTGAAATTATGCATGACATGTTTCGTTATAACTTTCAACAATTGTGCTAAGTATGGTTGAAATCGGTCCATGACCTGACAGAGCTGCCCTATAAACGTATGTGGGGTCTTGACTTCTTTGGCCTCTAGAGGGCGCAATTCTTATCCGAATTGGCTGACATTTTGCATGAGGTGTTTTGTTATGATTTTCAACAACTGTGCTAAGTATGGTTCAAATCGATTTATAACCTGATATAGCTGCCATATAAACCGATCTTGAATTTTCACTTCATGAGCCACTAGAGGGCGCAATTGTTATCCGATTGGGTTGCAATTTTGCATGACGTGTTTCGTTATGACTTTAAACAACTTTACTAAGTATGGTTGAAATCAGTCTATAATTTGATAGAGCTGTCCTATAAACGTATGTGGGGTCTTGACTTCTTTAGCCACTAGAGGGCGCAATTCTTATCCAATTTGGCTGACACTTTGCATGAGTTGTTTTGTTATGATTTTCAACAACTGTGCTAAGTATGGTTCAAATCGGTCCATAACCTGATATAGCTGCCATATATACCGATATTGGATCTTGATTTTATGAGCCAATAGAGGGCGCAATTCTTATCCGATTTGGCTGAAATTTTGCATGAAATGTTTTATTATGACTTCCAACAACTTTGCCAAAAATGATTCAAATCAGTCCATAGCCTGATATAGCTGCCATATAAACCGATGTGTGATCTTGACTTCTTTAGCCTTTAGAGAGCTCAATTATTTTACGATTTGGTTAAAATTTCGTACAACCGCTTCTCCCATGACCTTCAACATAAGTGTCAAATGTGGTCTGAATTGGTTATAGCCTGGTTTAGACGCTGGGATTAAGTCATTTTAGTCCATATGTCTGTCTGTCTGTTCAGGTATCCATGTAATCTATTGCCGGGAAATTTGACGCAATAATCACAATCCGCTTAGAAAGATATAGCTACATGCTATATGCATGGGCCGTATTATATTTTTAAGACCGTTTGTATTTTTAAAATTGCCCCAAGAACCTGTATAAGATTCAGCACTGACAAACTGAACATACAATTCCTTGTTGTATTGTAACTCAAGGTTAGTTTTGTTGCTCTAATCCCCGATGAAGTGTTACAAAGTTTATGTTCTATTTTCAACCAATTTTCACTTGTTCACCATTGAATCCTTAGAAAATACTAAATGGTATATGGAATAAAAATGTCAATCAAAATGCCACTAACAGTTCATAATAAATGTGATTATACCTCACACCTTTTATAGTTATTAACAATATATAAATATAAATATTTAATGGCAATTAAATAAAATTGCGCAGAATATAACAAATGTCAACCTTTTGGCAAAATATGGCTGGCTTTATAATTGGAGGGTTAATAAAGATTGCACAATGTAGTGGTTGTTTCAACACCCACCTCCATATGGTGGGGGGTATCCTAATCTAGTCAGTTTGTTTATAACACTCAGCCATGTACGTCCATCCGTCTGTCGAAATCAAGAAAGAAGTCACTTTTTTCCGAAAAAGGTTTATATCAGATAACGATCAAAAAATTAAACAAAAATTCCTTGCTAATCATCTCCTCATTTATATAAAAACTATCTGGCCCGATGTGCTTCACCACACCCATAAGAGTTTGCGGCCTCCTTTCATATATTATCGTATTTAACTCTCAAATACCTTTCATTTGAATCCCATATTGTCCCGTTTGCTACACATGTCCATTTGGGGCATAATTTTGGGATGGGCCACTCCCCGGGAATTGATCAAAGTTTTTATGTAATTTTCATATTCTACTCTGAGATTTGTGTCCCATCTTGTCCCGTTCGGTGAACATGTCCATTTGGTGCATATTATTGGAGTGGAGCGATCCCCATGGGAATGGTTTCCAAAACTTTTCGTTGGAATCCCATGTTGTCCAAAAGCTAACATGTCCGTTTGGAGGTGATTGTTGGGGTGGGATGGCCCCCCTAAGACTTGACCCCAAATTTTTATATAAATTCCGTATTCTTCTTGCAATTACTTTGAAATACCAATTACTCCGGCATTTAGGTGGGGATACAATACCACACATGGATGGTTCATGTCTGGGGCGTGGTTTAGAAAACAATTAGGGTTTTTTAAGTAGCACGGAATTCCTGACTTGGGTGTTCTTTTCATGGGTACTTTTTGTACCCACCACCTTAGGGTGGGGTATACTAATCTAGTCATTACGTTTGTAACACCTCGAAATATTCGCCTAAGAGCCCATAAAATATATACATTCTTGATCATCTCGACGTTCTGAGTCGATCTAGCCATGTCCGTCCGTCTGTCGAATTCAAGATAGCGATCGAACGCGCAAAGCTGGCCGCTTGACATTTTGCACAGATACATAATATTGATGTAGGTCGTTGGGGATTGTTAATGGGCCATATTGGTGCAGATTTAGATATAGCTTCCATATAAACCGATTTCCCTATTTGACTTCTTGAGCCCTTACAAGCCGCAAATTTTACCCGTTTTAGCAGGTTATTTCGCATGCGCAACACCGCATGCAAAATAACCTTATATACCTCTCATATAAACTGATCTCCCGTTTTAACTTCTTTAGCCCCTGGAAGCCGCAATTTTTGTCCGATTTGGCTGAAATTTTGCACCTAGTAGTCTCTTACTTTTAACTTTTAACAATCGAGCCAAGTACGGTCCGAATCGTTCTAAATCTGATAAAGCTCCCATATAATCAATCTCCCGGTTTGACTTCTTGAGGCCCTGAAAGCCGCAATTTTGGTCCGATGTAGCTACACCTCTGCGCTACGGAGGCCACCGTAACGCAGAGGTGTTAGTATGTCCGCCTATGACGCTGAACGCCTGGTTTCGAATCCGTTTGTAACACATCGAAATATTGATCTGAGACCCGACAAAACATATATTTATATTCTTGCTAGTCTTGACATTCCAAGTCGATCTAGACCTGTCCGTCCGTCTGTTTAAAACATTCGAGAAAGTAAAGCGCGGTGCTTGAAATTTTGCACGAATACTTCCTATTAGTGTAGATCGGTTGGGATTGTAAATGGGCTATGTTTTGATGTACGAGCTGCCTTGCTATTAGTTGCTGCAATCAGGGACGTAGCCAAGATTCTATTACGGGTGGGGCCCACCTCGCATTTTTTCAAAATGCCAAATTATTCTGCCAAATTCATTCTGTTACTGCGAAAAAAAGATACCTCGATTTATTTCTTTATTTGTTTTTTTTTTGAAAATTGTGCTCGCTTTTGGATGCAGGAACTTATCCATCGGTGGTGACATTTGGTCTTAAAGTCAAAGCTGAATTTTGTACCAATTGCCAACACACTAGGCCAATCCTTATCTTTCAAAGCCTTCAAAGTGTTGTTGTCTTGGCGAAAGTTTCAGCGAATCACCTTCAATGTTATATCTATATCTAAATCTAATTTGATATGGCCCATTTGCAAAACCCAATGACCTACATCAACATTTAGTATCTGTGCTAAATTTCCAGCGGCTAGCTTTACGCGATCGACCGCTATCGTGATTTCGACAGACGGACGGACGGACATGGCTCAGAACGTCGAGACGATCAAGAATATATATACATTATGGGGTCTTAGACGAATATTTCGAGGTGTTACAAACGAAATGACTAGATTAGTATACTCCCCTCCTATGGTGGTGGATATAACAATAAGGTCGTTCGAATTGGCAACACTTCGTGTCAGCTACCCTATATGTAAAAACCAAATCTCATTCTAGAAGACATACAATAATTAATAGGCAGAATTTTAGCTGCTCACAATATCTGCCATCTTTTGGGTGATGCCAGATACTGAAATGTTTTCTGGTTCTTTTGAACTTGAGGTTTGCAAATGAATAATTAAATTAATAATCCGTTTCGATTTAAATAAATCCCCGGAAAGCCACGCCATCTCATGTCCCACCCTACAACAAGTGAGACGGAAGAAACCCATTAGCATTATACATTAGGGCTAAGTCACTGATTGATGTATGCGTTTAATGGCATATTTGATGTCTTCATTCAAGTCTCGCAATAAGCACTTTTATGGCTCCAATAGTCTGCAGGCATTTTAAAATTGCCGTTGTATGAACGTCAATTAAAATATTTCTTGTTTTGTATCTCTTTCATTGTTGCCCATTCGATGTGGCCCAGGGGCAAAATCTCAATCGATGACTTTTAACCAATTTAATATTTCAGTTTTGTGCTTTTTTTTTTCCTCAAAAACTATTTAACCAGATAATATAGCCTAGGAGCTTGATAGATACTTTTTTTTTTTTAATTACAAACAAATCAAGTGTTATGTGTGTTGTTTGTTTTATGGTTTCGAAGTTAATGCACAATGGGTTGATGGTTCAGGGTAAGAAGAAACTTTTTTGGCTGAGAATGTCGAGACGTCTGTAGTACACCAATGTACAAAATTGCTGACCCTACATCTATGGACGGACCGACGGACGAACGAACATGGCTAGATCGACTCAAAATGTCACGATTATCAGGACAAGTTCTGCCGGGCCGAATCTTGGGAAATCTCAAATACCTTTCATTTGAGCCACATATTACCATGGTCGGTAAGCTTTTACTATTTGGTGAGTGTTTTGGAGGAAGGGGTGGTGCCCCAAAGACATGGTCCCATTTTTGGATATCAGATTTGTATTATACTCCCAAATATCATTATTTGAGCTCCATATTGCGTTGGTCAGTAAATAATTGCTGTTTTTGGGGAAAGGGCAGACACCCACTTTCACCCACTTTCCGATTTAGCGGTGTTTTGGGGAGTGAGGTGGTCGCCCAAACACAGCCCTGGAAATATATCAGCAAATTGCTCTACTCTCAAATATCATTTATTTGAACCCCATATAGCCATTGGCCTCAAAATTGGATATCAAATACGTTTGCTAATCGCTGCTACCTTTATTTAAACTCCTTACGGCAAAAGTCAGCAAATATGTCCGGTTTGGGGTATGGGCCCTAAAAACTATCAATATCGATCTCCACTCTCTTAAAAACCCAAATTGTCATGGTGAGCAAATACGTCCTATTTGCGGGTGGGACGTCGGTAAGATAGACAGTTGATAATCTACTCCCAATTACCTTTAATTTGAGCCCCATATTTCCGTAGTCGAGAAACATGACCGTTTTGGGGGCTGTTTTGAGGGATGGGGCGGCCACTCAGTGACTTGGCCCTGAAAATATATATCAGATTCTTGTTCTACTCTATAATATCTCTAATTTGAGCCCCATATTGCAATGGTCAGCAAATACGTCCTATTTGGGTTGTTTATGGGGTTGGGGTGGCCCATAAACACTTTTCCCGAATATTGATATCAGATTCGTGCTTTACTCCCAAAGACTTTTCATTTGAGCCTCATATTGCTATGGTAGTAAATTTGTCCCCTTCGGGGGGGGGGTGTTTTGGGGTAGGAGTGGATCCCCAGAAACTTGGTCCCACGTTTGGATATCAAATTCGTAATCTACTCGCAAATACCATTCATTTGAGTCCCATATTGCCATTGTCAGTAAATATTTCCGATTTAGGGGGGTTGGGGTGGTCCCCCAAACATTTGGTCCGACAAATGGATATCAGATACGTTTTCTAATCTCAAATACCTTTCATTTGAGTCCCATATTGTCTTGATTGGTGTATATGTATATTTGGTAGGTTTTGTGGTGGGGCGCCCCCCCCTAGGTACCCCATCCGAAATTTGGATACCGAATTTTTGTTTGTAGGCTACTATAAGAGAGCTCACAATATTTCGATTAAATCGCACCACCCATCTCCGAGATCTGGCGTTTCTGAAAATTAAGGTAAGGGGGAGGGTCCGCTTCCCCTTCCGGATATCAAAAAATGTAGTACCCTATTTTGTGCACCATCAGTGAAACTTTTAAGAAAATCGGTTCAGTCGTTTCTGAGTCTATAAGGAATACACAAACAAACACAAATTGATTTTTATATATAAGATGAGGTCTTAGACGAATATTTCGAGGTGTTACAAACGGAATGGCTAGATTAGTATATGCCCATCCTATGGTGGTGGGTATAACTATAGTCCGTTCTTAATCAAATTTGGTTCAGGTGCTGAGCAGCTTTATTCAAGTAGCTGTTCGGAATTTCAGCGAAGGCGGGTCATAAATGCGCCTGTAATAGGCCTAAGACCCATAGTTATTGGAATTACCTAACACTATGTGCACAATTTCAGCAAAATCGGACAAAAAATGCGGCTTTCCGACTCTCAAGAGGAGAAATCGGGAGATCGGTTTACCTCCACCTTAGGATGGGTGTATACTAATTCAGTGATTTCGCTTCTAGCACCTCGAAATATGGAATATATATATATATATTCCCGATCGTCATGATATTTTAAGTCGGTCTAGCCATGTCCGTTCGTCTGTCTGTCAAAAGCACGCTAACTTTCAAAGGAGTAAAGCTAAGCGCTTGAAACTTTGTGCAAATACTTTTTATTAATGTAGGTCGGACGAGATAAATGGGCCAAATTGGTCCATATTCGGATGTAGCTGTCATATAAACCGATCTTGGATCTTGACTTCTTGAGCCACTAGAAGGCGCAATTCTTATGCGATTTGGCTGAAATTTGGCATGAGGTGTTTTGTTATGATTTCCAACAACTATGCCAAGTAAGGTTCAAATCGGTCCATGACCTGTTATAGTTGCCATATAAACTTATCTTGGATCCTGACTTCTTGAGCCTCTATAGACCGTAATTATTATCCGATTTGTCTGAATTTTTGTACATGGTGTTTTGGTATCGCAACTAAGTGCGCAACTTTATGGTTGAAATCGGTTGATAACCTTATATACCTGCCGATTAGACTTCTTGAGCTTCTAGAGGGCGCAAATCTTTTCCGATGTGGCTGAAATTTTGCTTACATCGTAAAGGAATGACTTTTAACAACTGTGTCAAGTGTGGTCGAAATCAGTTCATTACCTGATATAGCCGCCATATAAACCGGTCTCCCGATTAGACTTCTTGAGCTTCTAGAGGACGTAGATCTTATCCAATTTGGCTAAAATTTTGCTCGTGATGTTTTGGTATGACTTCTTACAACCGTGGTAAATATGGTTCAAATCGGTTCATAACTTGATACAGCTGTCATATGAACCGATCGCCCCTTTACACTTCTAGAGCTTCTAGAGGGCGCAATTCTTATCCGATTTGGCTGTAATTTTGCACGTGGTGTTTTGGTATCACTTCCAACATTTGTGCGAAGTACGGTCCAAATCGGTCCAAAACCTGGTATAGGTGCCATATAAACCGATGTGGGATCTTGACTTCTTGAGTCACTAGAGGGCGTAATTATTATCTGATTTGGCTGAAATTCGGTATGAAGTGTTTCTTTATGACTTTCAATAAATGTGTTAAGTATGGTTAAAATCGGTCTATAACCTGATATAACTGCCATATAAACTGAACTGTGATCTTGACTTCTTGAGTCACTAGAGGGCGCAATTCTCACCCGATTTGGCACAGATTTTTTACAATGGCTCTTCCCATGGCCTCCAACATACGTTTGCAATATGGTCTGAAACGATGTATAGCTTGATATAGCTCCCATATAAACCGATCTTCCGATCCAATTTGGCTGAAATTTTGCATGACGTGTTTTGGTATCACTTCCATATAAACCGATCTTGGGGCTTGGCTTTGGCTAAAATTTAGCTCGAAGTGTTTTGTTATGACTTCCAACAACTGTGCTAAGTATGTTTTCAATCGGTCCATAACCTGATATAGCTGCCATATAAACCGATTGTGGATATTGACTTTTTAAGCCTCTAGAGGGCGCAATTCTTATCCGATTTGGCTGAAATTTCGTACAACGGCTTCTCCCATGTGTTTTAATATAAGTGTCCAATATGGTCTTAATCGATCTGTAGCCTGATACAGATCCTCGACAAATGCGATCCATGGTGGATGGAATTCGCCCCCCCCCCCCCCCCCCCCCATGCTTTGGTGGTGGGTATAAAAAGCTACAAGTCTCGTAATATTTAGTATAGCAATTTTAAATTTTGAATAAATTTTCTATGATTTTGCTTTGTCGCCTAATGTTATTGCAACAGATGCGTCAACAATTATTCACCACAGACACATGTCACCTATACATGCTCCTATACATTGCTTTGCTATCCAGAGTGTGTGAGAACAACTCCATCTGATGGCGGACAGACAAAGCAATCAAGGCGGAAGTATCATTTAATATCTGCTATAATGGCTCAATGGAAAATGGGGCTGGGAAAAAAATCTCCCCACAAAACTTCGCATTTGAAATTGGTCTAAATTCTATGGTAATGGACTTGATATTGTTCTCTTGATTGGCTAATGGGGGATTTCTCTCACCCAGCAGTGTGTGAAGTCGAAAATAATATCCCCAATTACACTACAACAACTACAACAACAATCAGACACTATTACAAGACATATGCTCGAGTTAGTTGACAACATGCATTTGCCGCTGTCACATTTTCATTTCCATCAATTGGTGTCGAAGGCACAGTTGGTCGTTTCGTTGGCCACCGCACCCCCCACCACATATTCCAAACACTGAATTACTGCATACATCCGCTGTAAGCACAAGTACTTTGCCATGGTGGAGGAGTGATGGGGAATTAAATTACCATCTCCGTGATATCATGGGGATGAGGAGTGAGGCGATAAATGGCTCCAACATCAGTGTGAAAATATACAAAAAATCTGTGGGACTTAAAAACTTGCACTCGTGAAATGCTTTGACTAATCTGCTTTACATTGACTATCCTCCTTTCAAGCGGTTTTTACACTTGGTGCAATAAATTTGTAGTGTAGATCTTAGAGGGTACTTGTGGCGAATATGTGCCACATTGCATGTAATCGCACCAATTATTTGATTAAAATGAATTTGATCTTCATGAATTTAACCATGATCCGCTTTTTATACCCACCACCACGGGATGGGGGGTATATTCAGCGACTCAACGATGACCGTGTGTCTGTCCGTCTGTCTGTTGTAATTACTCTACAGCCTTCAAAAATTGTAATATTGAGATGAAATTTGGCACAGATACGTATTTTTGATGCACGCCGATTAAGTTCCAAATCGGGCCATTTTTGGCTATAGCTGCTATATAGACCGATCTGCCGACAAAAGGTCTAATGCCCATAAATGCTTTATGTTTTATGCGATTTCGTTGAAATTTGAAACAGAGAGTAGATTAATGCCTCCCGACATCTGACCTGAATATGGTTAAGCTCACACTATATTAATATATATAGCTGCCATATATACCGATCTCCCGATAAAGGGTCTAAAGCCCATAAAAGCTTTATTTATTACCCGATTTCGCTGAAATTTGAAACAGAGGGTTATCTAAAGCCTCCTGATATCCGACCTAAATATGCATCAGATCGGATTATATTTAGATATAGCTGCCATATAGACCGATCTCCCGATGAAGGGTCTGAAGACCATAAAAGCTTTATTTACCACCCGATTTCGCCGAAATTCGAAACAGTGTGTTATTTGAAGCCTACCGACATCTAACCTAAATATGGTTCAGATCGGACTATATTTAGATATAGTTACCATATAGACCGATCTGCCGATAAGGGGTCTGAAGCCCATAAAAGCTTCATTTATTACCCGATTTCGCTGAAATTTGAAACATTGAGTAGCTCGACCGATCTCCCGATAAAGGGTCTGAAGACCGAAAAAGCTTTATTTATTACCCGATATCGCTGAAATTTGAAACAGTGAGTTATTTTTAGCCTCCTGACACCCGATCTTAATATGGTTCAGATTGGACTATAATTAGATATTGCTGCCATATAGACCGATCTGCCGATAAGGGGGTCTGAAGCCAATAAAAACTTTATTTATTACCCGATATCGCTGAAGTTTAAAACAGTGGGTTATCTTAAGCCTCCCAATATCCGACCAAAATATAATACAGATCGGACTATATTTAGATATAGCTGCTATATAGACCGATCTCCCGATAAAGGGTCCAAGGACCATAAACGCTTTATTTATTACCCGATATCGCTAAAATTTGAAACAGTGGGTTATCTTAAGCCTCCCGACATCTGACCTGAATATGGTTCAGCTCAGACTATATTTAGATATAGCTGCCATATAGACCGATCTCCCGATAAAGGGTCTGAAGCCCATAAAAGCTTTATTTATTACCCGATTTCGCTGAAATTTGAAACAGAGGGTTATCTAAAGCCTCCTGATATCCGACCTAAATATGCATCAGATCGGATTATATTTAGATATAGCTTCCATATAGACCGATCTCCCGATGAAGGGTCTGAAGACCATAAAAGCTTTATTTACCACCCGATTTCGCTGAACTTTGAAACAGTGAGTCATTTTAAGCCTCCCGTCATCCGCCCCAAATATGTTTCAGATCGAACCATACTAAGATATGGCTGCCATATAGACCGTTATGACGATTAAGGGTATGGAACCCGTAAAAGCAGCATTTGAGAATTGAGTTATTTTCGGCCACTGTATTTACATATAGCTGCCACATAGATCGATATGCCGATTAAGGGTCTGAAGCTCATAAAAGATGAATTTATTAACCGACTAGCTGGACCGGGCCCGCTCCGCTGCGCCTTCTTTTACTTTATGTGGAACAAAGTTTTCCTTGGAATATTTATTGGTTGCCCAAAAAGTAATTGCGGATTTTTTAAAAGAAAGTAAATGCATTTTTAATAAAACTTAGAATGAACTTTAATCAAATATACTTTTTTTACATTTTTTTTCTAAAGCAAGCTAAAAGTCATAGCTGATAACTGACAGAAGAAAGAATGCAATTACAGAGTCACAAGCTGTGAAAAAATTTGTCAACGCCGACTATATGAAAAATTCGCAATTACTTCTTGGGTAACCCAATATTAGAGAAGTACAAGGCAGATATTACCGCCTTACAGGAAGTGCGATGGACTGGGAATGGCGTCACTACAACACCAAACGTTGACCAACTATACTATAGCTGCCATAACACGAGCCATGAATTTGGCTGTGGCAAACTATTGCCCACTGCATGAAAAATGCCGCGAAATCCGTACTTGGGTACCGGAAGCATCCTCCAAGAAACCCATGGTACAACCAAGAGTTTCGAGATGCTATTGAAGCCAAGAATGCGGCACATAGTGCAACCCTGCAATCAGTAGCAATGCGCCAGATGAACGAGAGGAATCGGGAGGAAAGGAGAAAGAAAAAGAAAAAGGAAAGACGTGAGTGTCAGCGAATTGAGATATACAGAAGTCAGAATGAAGTCCGGAAAAGAAGGAAATCTTGTAACTGACACAGATAACATGCTGAGGATATGGAAAGAACATTTCCCCCAACTGCTGCATTTAGTGCCCGTGTTGAGTATAGTGTAGATCGTATCATTTTTATACCCACCACCATAGAATGGGGGTATACTTATCTAGTCATTCCGTTTGTAACACCTGGAATTATTGATCTAGGACCCCATAAATTATATATATCCTTGAGCGTCTCGAAATTCTGAGGTTGCCGCGTAGAGGTGGGGATATGCTTCTTGAGCCCCAGGAATCCTCATATTTCATCCGATTTGGCTGAAATTTTGCTCATAGTATTCTGTTGTGATAACCAACAACTGTGTTAAGTACGGTCGAAATCGGTCTATAACCTGATATAGCTCCCGAACTAAAATTTTTTACCGGATTTTAACGAAATTTTTTTTTATATGTTCCTGAATTGATGGGGATACAAAGTGACACCCGGCCATACTAAATTCCTTCTTTGTTTTTTTTTTTTTTTGCACCACCAGTATGGCGTTTGACAATACTTTCAGAATCATTATAAAGATTTCTGGCTTGGGGCACAAACATTTTGTTCACTTTGGTGTGTTTTAGTTCGCCAACAATAACCGGTTGTGATTTTCCAGCCAAATATTACGCTAAAGTGTTTGCACCCCCGACGCTACAAAGTATGTATGTTGTGCATCATTTCAGATATATCAGTGTCCGTCTTAATCTCGATACACCCTCCAAAAGTTACGATAGGGTAACCACCACAGTAAATTGTATTATGATGTTCTTGGCGGGATTTAAATCCATGTATTTTCCATTTTATTTTTATTTGAATCGAAATTATGGACAATGCCAAAAGGCTAAATGTATTGATTGTCAATACCTGTTCCAATTGCTCTTATCCCATTGTCTCATTTGTTTTCTTAAGCCCTTTTTTAACAGGTGGCATTGAGATCGAACATCTAACGCAGGCGAACCTGCAGACAGACAATATATGTGAGCGATTCATTTAATTATACCTTTTGGGATTTCGGGAACAACCCACAATACAACTACCGAAGACGCTGAGGAGGTTTTGTGGTGGCTTTAAATGGTCATTAACACTGTTTGGCCAATGTGATGAATTCATTACTCAAAGCTTCACTCAAAAGACTATATGCTGGGAGATAAGAATTTGTAAATGGCTTAAGGCGTTTTTTATACCCACCACCGACGGATGGGGGTATATTCATTTTGTCATTCCGTTTGCAACACATCGAAATATCCATTTCAGACCCTATAAAGTATATATATTCTTGATCAGCGTAAAAATCTAAGACGATCTAGACATGTCCGTCCGTCTGTCCGTCTGTCTGTTGAAATCACGCTACAGTCTTCAAAAATTGAGATATTAAGCTGAAACTTTGCACAAATTCTTTTTTTGTCCATAAGCAGGTAAAGTTCGAAAATGGGCTATATCGGACTATATCTTGATATAGCCCCCATATAGACCGATCCGCCGATTAAGGGTCTTAGGCTAATAAAAGCCACATTTATTATCCGATTTTGCTGAAATTTGGGACGGTGAGTTGTGTTAAGCCCTTCAACATCCTCCGTCAATTTGGCTCAGATCGGTCTAGATTTGGATATAGCTGCCATATAGACCGATCCTCCGATTTAGGGTCTTAGGCCCATAAAAGCCACATTTATTATCCAATTTTGCTGAAATTTGGGACAGTGAGTTGTCTTAGACCCTTCGACATCCTCCGTCAATATGGCTTAGATCGGTCCAGATTTGGATATAGCTGCCATATAGACCGATCTCTCGGTTTTAGGTTTTGGGGGCACAAAAAGCGAATTTATTGTCCAATGCTGCCGAAATTGTGGACAAAGAGTTAAGTTAAGCCCCTCCACATATTTCTGCTATGGGACATAAGGTATGAGTTTTGCACTGGATTTTGACGAAAGGTGGTTTACATATATACCCGAGGTGGTGGGTATCCAAAGTTCGGCCCGGCCGAACTTAACGCCTTTTTACTTGTTTCTTTCCGAGTTTACTTAAAATACATGAGGTTTTGAGCAAAGTGATACGCTTTAAGCTTTTATTTGAAGAAAGACTTGCGATGTTCTTTTATAGGCACAATTGTCTATGGCTATTGCAAGAATAAAGAAGAATATCGTAATCATAATTCCAATGTAGGGAATCATTACTAAACTTAAACTTAAATCGAAAAAACACTCATTGATACACAGAAAAAAAACAATCGCGAACATTTTTTCAATTAAATATTTAATCACTTTATTAATTAATCAATTAAAAGTTTAATCGAAAATAAAAATGTTTTCAATTAAATAATTAATAGAATCAAACAAACTTATTTCCATCTGGTTTTTTTTTCAATTGCGATTGTGATTAAAGTTTAGTCAATTTACAATTAAAAAGTTAATTGATTCAATCATTTTTATACCCACCACCATAGGATGGGAGTACACTAATCTCGTCATTCCGTTTGTAACACCTTGAAATATTGATCTAGGGCCCCATAAAGTATATATATATTCTGGATCGTCTCCACATTCTGCTTCGATGTAGCCATGTCCGTCCGTCCGTCTGTCGAAACCACTAAAGCGGTTGAACGCGTAGAGGTGGGGATATGCTTCTTGAGCCCAAGGAAGCCTCATTTTTCATCCGATTTGGACATAGTGTTATGTTGTGACAACGAACAACTGTGTTAAGTACGGTCCAAATCGGTCTATAACCTGATATAGCTCCCATATAAACCGATCTCCAAATTTGACTTCCTGAGCCCCTGGAAGCCGCAATTTTTTATCCGATTTAGCTGAACGTTTGCACGTAGTGTTCTGTTTTGACTTCCAACAACATTGTTAATTAAGGTCCAAATCGGCCAATAACCTGATATAGCTCCCATATAAACCGATTTCCCGATTTGACTTCTTGGGCCTTCTTTGGCTGAATTTTTGCTTGCGGTGTTCTGTTATGACTTCCATCAACTGTGCCAAGTACGCTCCAAATCAGTCTATAACCTGGTATAGCTCCTATATTACAGGTTTATATCTCGATTATCCATATTCGATTCCTAGAAATTTTAACGTTTGTTGGTTTGACAGAGTTTGGTATGTAGAATAAAATGTAAAAATTTTTAGGAGAATTTATGGTGGTGGTTTCCAAAGATTCGGCCCGGCCGAATTTAGATCAAATTTTTATACCCTCCATAGGATGGAGGTATACTAATTTCGTCATTCTGTTTGTAACACCTCGAAATGTGTGTCTGAGACCTCATAACGTTATATATTCTTGATCGTCATGTCATTTTTAATCGATCTAGCCATGACCGTCCGTCCGTCCGTCTGTCGAAAGCGCTCTAACTTTCGAAGGAGTAAAGCTAGCCCCTTGAAATTTAGCACAAATAATTTTTATTAGTGTAGGTCGATTGGCATCATAAATTGGCCAAATCGGTCCATGTTTTGATATAGCTGCCATATAAACCGATCTTATGTCTTGACTTCTTAAGCCTCTAGAGGGCGCAATTCTCGTCCGAATTGATTTTTGCACGTAGTGTTTTGGTATCACTTCCAACAACTGTGCTAAGTATGATTCAAATCCGTTCATAATCTGGTATAGCTGCCATATAAACCGATCCTGGATCTTGACTTCTTGAGCCAATAGAGCACACAATTCTCATCCGATTTGGCTGAAATTTTGCATGAGGTGTTTTGTTGCGACTTCCAATAAATGTGCGAAGTATGGCGCAAATCGGTACATAACCTAATATAGTTGCCATATAAACCGATCTGGGATCTGGACATCTTCAGCCTCTAGAAGGCGCAATTCTCGTCCGATTTGGCAGAAATGTTGTACAACGGCTTCTCTCATGACTTCCAACATACGTGTCTAATATGGTCTGAATCTTTCAATAGATTGATACAGCTCCCCTATAAACCTATCTCGCGTTTTTGCTTCTTGAGCCCCTACGAGGTGCAATTCTTATCCGAATGAACCCAAAATATTACACAATGACTTCTACAATGTTCGGCATTCACGTATGGTCCGAATCGGACTATAACTTGATATAGCTCCAATAGCATAACAGTTCTTATTCAATATTCTTTGTTTGCCTAAAAAGAGATACCGCGCAAAAAACTCGACAAATGCGATCCATGGTGAAGGGGAAAGATTCGGCCCGGCTGAACTTAGCACGCTCTTAATTGTTTTGGTTTTATACTCTACACCCCTACTGTGCTCCAGGATATTATAATGTAGTGAACTTGTTTGTAACACCCAAAATTAAGAGAGATAGACCCATTGATAAGTATACCGATCGACTCAGAATCATTTTCTGATTCGATTTAGCTATGTCCGTGTGTCTGTCTGTCCATATACAGGTCGCAATTTTCATCCGATCGTCTTCAAATTTGACACATGCATGTTTTTTGGCCCAGAGACAAAGCCTATTGAAATTGGGAAAAATTGGTTCAAATTTGGATATAGCTCCCATATATATATTCGTCTGATTTGCAGTAATAATGCAATAGAATAACCACTTGTAGACCGATTCTCTTGAAATTTGATAGGAATGATTTTTTCATGACTCTCGACATTACTAATGAATTTCATAGAAATCGGATTAGATTTAGATATAGCTCTCACATATATATATCGCCCGATTTTCCTTCCTAGAGCCACTGCAGGTGCATTAATTGACCAATCTTCCTAAAATTTTGTACAACGCTTTCCTTGACGACTTCCACAATATCTATGAAGTTTGCTCGAAATCGGTTCAGATTTAGATATAGCTCCCATGTATATGTTCATTCGATTTTTGAAAAATATTGTAATAAAGTGCTCACTTGTTAACCGATTCTCTCGACATTTTGGCATCAAGGATTTTCCTATAACTCTTAATATTACTGGTGAATCATGGAAATCGGTTCAGATTTAGATATAGCTCAGATATGTAAATCGCCCGATTTTAACTTCAAGAGCCACTGCAAGCTCATTCATCAGCCAATCTTTCCAAATGCGCTTTCCTCAATGCCTACCACATTATCTAAGAAGTTTGGTTAAAATCGGTTCAGATTTAGATGAAGCTCCCATCTGATCTGAACCGATGTTAAACAAACTTCTTAGACAATGGGGTAGGCATTGAGGAAAGCGCTGTGCACAATTTTGGAAAGATTGGCTGATGAATGAGCTTGCAGTGGCTCTTGAAGTTAAAATCGGGCGATTTACATATATGACAGCTATATCTAAATCTGAACCGATTTCCATGATTCACCAGTAATATTAAGAGCTATAGGAAAATCCTTGCTGCCAAATTTCGAGAGAATTTCGTCGGATTTTGGGCAATTTACAATAATGTTGTCATTTGTCAACTGTAGTTATTACAGTTTGAACAAAGTTGCTCAAAATTTGATACGGATTGTTTAATAACCCATCTGAAAACATCCGCCGAGGTCCATCAAAATTGGTTCAGACATTAGACATAGACGTAGCTCTTTGAACCTATAGGGTAGGTGAAGTCGGCACCGCCCGTCTTTTGCCTTTCCTTAGTGGTTTTTCTATGTATGTGAGAAGTTTGACCCTGTACTTCAATGGAATGTTCATGGGCAAATTTGTATCTGCAATAAAGGGAATATACTTGTCTCGCCATAAGGTGTGAAGTGTCTTATTAGGACAGCTATGGAATAATTCCACGGCTTTGGGAAACACAACCAAAGGCCAAAAGAAGAGGTCAATCACACGCAAATGTTAGCAAATGGTCTCCTTATCTCATGATTGATTTTGTAATACCTCGAAAAAAAACTACCCCCTCACAAATATTAAAGAAAGTTTAGAGGTGTTTAAGGTTTTTTTTTTATAAAGAAATAGACTTTGCGTAAGCCGAAAATTAGATAAAATCCTCTATGACCCAATACCTACTAGCAAGTTTCCTATATTATTCTATTGAATGCTGGATTGTTGCAAGCCAAACTTGAGCTCCTCAAATGACTTCAAAGGCAATATCAAGGTATTTGAAACCTTCCCTTTAATGCCACATAAACGACATGCAACACAGATTCATAGAGTAGATCCATGATATTTTTCCACCTCATCCTGTTTTCCTTTACAAAATGATATAAATTTATTTTGATGGTGTTTGTCATGTTGAACATATTTGGTAAAGTTTAAAGAGCTGCATATTGCTGCTGTGCTGACTTTTAACTAAGAAAAATTAGTGATTTAAATTGTTCAACATGTTCGTATGTTGTTCAAACATGACAGTAACAACATTTTGTTGCTGATACTCCTGCTGCTGCCGACTTCGGCTACGGCCACCACCATGCGGTGAGCAACGGGTGTAATATGCATATCTTTAGTTGTGGTTACATCTCCACACAATGCAACGTCTTAAAATTGGAAATTGCAAAGATTCACCAATATTTCTTCAGGTGATTCTCTGTGGACACCACGACAAGGATTCACCGCATGTTTGAGCAGAGTTACAGCATTTGTGACATGACAAATCACAAACATTTACATGAAATTATTGTTGGGCATATATATGGAATTTGTTGCAGATGCCCATTGTTTTAAGAAGATCGGACCGACTATTGTCGGAGCTCTTTGATGCACTAAGAGATAAAGCTATACAACATACTGCCGATTGGTAGCTGTGTCCCAGATAATGGCCAAGTTTACAATCCCTACATTACTAGACTTCTGTCTGCCCATAATCGGCTGGTTCTAGGGGTATTAAATGCCCATTACGATTCATGGCATTTTACCATTGGTTATGACGAGCTTCGGCAGAGCAGATTGAAGGCTCCATGTTTTGCACGGTGAATGAAAATACCCCCATTTGGATCACGGGTAGGTGCAGCGGCTCGCCAGACATTTTCATTGCAACCTCTGATCTCCTGAGTAACGTTTCCAGGCAAGCCATCATTTCTTTGGGATCAGACCATCTCCCCATAATACCCACCATTGACCGAGCACCCAACTCCATATCCTCTGAGCGCCGCAGGGCGAGCTTATCAATCAGAAAAAGGGCGATTGGGTCGTCTTCAGAGAACACACCAATCGCCGCTTCAGAGCGCTTTTTTTACTTGCAAATTCGCAAATTTTGCCCATGAACATTCCACTAAGGAACAGGGGCAAACTTCTCACATATCAATGAGTCCTCTCCGATTCAAGTTTAAGCTCAATGATAGGGGGTCTCCTTTTTATAGCCGAGTCCGAACGGCGAGCCGCAGTGCGACACCTCCTTGGAGAGAAGTTTTACATGGCATAGTACCTCACAAATGTTGCCAGCATTAGGAGGGGAAAACCACCGCTGAAAATTTTTTCTGATGGTATCGCCAGGATTCGAACCTAGGCGTTCAGCGTCATAGGCGGACATGCTAACCCCAGCGCTACGTTGGCTTTTTTTTTCTTACTTTACTTTAAATGGCTATGACAGAATATTTGTTCCACTAGCCAAACGTAGAATAGCGTTCCAAGCGCCTCCATCTGCTGCGCTCATTCTAAAATCTCTGACACCAAATTTCGAGTTGTCTCCCACAACTTGATATTTCCATCGGGTTTTTGGTCTTCCCGGATTGCGTGTACCTACCACCGTGTTTGCCTTCAAAAGACTTCTTTGCTGGAGCTTCTTCATTCATTCTGACAACATGACCTAGCCAACGCAGCCGTTGTATTTTGATGCGTGTAACCATACTATCGTCATCATACAGCTCATACAGCTCGTGGTTCATACGTCGCCTATATTCTCCATTAACGCAAACTGATCCATATATTTTGCGAATAATCTTTCTCTCAAATACTCCAAGTACTGTCTCATCTGCTTTCACAAGTACCCATGCTTCAGAACCATATAACAGCACGGATAGTATCAGTGTCTTGTATAGTCTTCGTCTGTCGAGAGGTGGCCTTGTTTCTAAACTGCTTACTAAGTCCAAATTAGCATCTGTTTGCCAGTATTATTCTTTGCTTTATTTCAAAACTGGTGTTATTCGTTTCGGTTACGGCGGTGCCGAGGTAGATAATGTTACTGACTGTCTCAAAGTTGTGGTTCCCAACTTTCTCCATTTTCTTTATCTGCTCGGTTGTGCAAGGCTTTTTGGGAATTGAAACCATCCATTTCCTCTTATCTCCATTTACTGCCAGACCCATTTTCATTGACACTCTTTCCATTCTTTCAAAGGCTGCAGTTACTACTTCCGGTGACCGACCTATGATATCGATGTCGTCGGCATAGGCGAGTAGCATGTGTTCTCTTGTAATAAGAGTGCCATATCCATTCACATCTGCATCTCGTATAATCTTCTCCAACAGGATATCAAAGAGATAAGCTGTCTCTTTGTCTGAAACCTCGTTTGGTATTGAATGGTTCGGAGAGATTCTTTCCTATTCTTACTGAGAAACGCGTATCAGCAAGTGTTATCCTGCAGAGTCTTATTAATTTTGCAGGGATACCAAACTCAGACATGGCTTGAAATACTTTTGAACGTAAAGGAGTATCGAAGGCGGCTTTGTAGTCAACAAAGAGATGGTAGGTGTTAATTTGTCCTTCTCGGGTCTTTTCCAGGATTTGGGGCAGTGTGAAAATCTGGTCTAGGGTGGATGTACCAGGTCTAAAGCCTCATAGATAGGGCCCAATTATCTCATTGACTTTAGGTTTTAATCTTTCACACAGTACGCTCGAGAGTATCTTGTATGCGATGGGGAGGAGACTTCTTCCTCTGTAGTTGGCACATTCCGTCTTGTCTTCTTGCTTGTGTACGGAACATAGTATGCTGAGGTTCCAATCATCGGGTATGCATTCTTCTAGCCAGATTGCGCAGATAAGCTGATGCATTGGCCTTATCAGCATGTCGCCTCCGGTCTTAAATAGTTCAGCGGGTAACCCGTCGGCTCCTGCTGCCTTATTGTTTTTTAGTCGGGTCACTGCTACTTGGACCTCATTCTGACTAGGAAGTAGACATTCTATACCATCATCAGGGATTGATTCTGCGCTATCCTCTACGCCGCCAACGTCTGACACTAGCAGTTGGGTAAAATATTCTTTCCATATACTCAGCATGTTATCTGTTTCAGTTACCAGATTTCCTTCTTTGTTTCTGCAGGAGGATGTGCCAGCACCAAAGCCATCGGTTTGATGTTTAATTCTTTGGTAGAATTTTCGGACTTCATTCTGACTCCTGTACATCTCAATTCGCTCACACTCACGTCTTTCCATTTCCTTTTTCTTTCTGCGAAATAGACGCTTCTCCTCTCCTTTTCTCCCGATACCTCTCCTTCATCTGGCGCGTTGCTACTGATTGCAGGATTGCTCTATATGCCGCATACTTGTTTTCAGTAGCATCTCGACACTCTTGATCGTACCATGGGTTTCTTGGAGAAGGCTTCCGGTACCCAAGTACGGATTTCGCGGCATTTTCCATGGAGTGGGCAATAGTTTGCCACTGCGCCATTATATCATCGGAACAAGGAGTGCTTTCATCAAGCAGTTGGGTCAGTCAAGTGGAGTATGCCGCTGCCATTTGTTGTGTTTGCAGCTTTTCAATGTCCAGCTTCCGTGCAGTATCAGATCGTACTTTCCTCGCCATGTTCAAACGGGTGCGAACCTTTGCTGCAACAAGGCAATGATCCGAATCTATATTCGCTCCACGGATCGATCGTACATCTAACACGCTGGATGAATGCCTTCCATCTATCACAACGTGATCAATTTGGTTTCTCGTCTTTTGATCGGGTGACAGCCATGTGGCTTTGCGAATATTTTTATGTTGAAATCTGGTTCTACTAACTACCATGTTTTTGCCGCGAAAATGTATCTTCGCATTAAAATCTCCCAGAACGATTTTAGTATCATGGGCGGGGCAGCGGTCATATTCTCTCTCTAGGCGCTCGTTTTTGTCTTCCGTCGGGGCATGGACACAAATAAGACTGATGTTGAAGGATTTGGCTGTTTTACTATTCCATTGTTTCTCATAGTAGTTCTGATAGTTTTCCGAAGGCGGGTTACTGGCCCAGCGCCCCAACCGAATGGGTTTTGTGGGATTGCACACGTATCCCTCGTTGTGGCGAGCCGCTTGCTCCAAGATCCGACGCTCGCCGCCAGCCGCCCCTAACGTGGGAACAGACGCTGATGTTGGTTATTTGAAGGCACCAATATCTCGCCTTGTCATCTCGAGTATCATTGGCACTCAGTATTTAATTAAGAGCCAGTGCCACCTGACTTCTAACTAAGACTCTGCTCTCGAAAATCGCTGACTGCCCGCGGCCGCATTTGCAGCTACTCCGCATGAAAACGGAGCTTTCCACCATCCGCAACCTGTGGACGCGCCCGGTAGCTTTCGCTAAGCTTCCTGTGACAACGATGGGTGCCACACAAGTCGGAGCTCACAGTTCCAGCCCGTGTGGTGCTCATAGTTATCCCGTATCGGCCGGGTCAGAGCGCTTTCACCCCTCTCAAATGGCTCGTTGCCGTGAGGAATTTCGTAAACATCATTAACGCAGCAGCCGCTCGCTTTATACCTATCGGTCGAATACCCCAAGTGCTGCCCAATTGCCTGGAGCAGGCAGCTACTTTCGCAGACGAGCGCAATGAGGTTCGTTGCACGGATCCCACTAGCCCCAGAATTAGCGAGTTGAGTCTGTCAAAAACAGGGTGGTCAAGGGACATAGGCGGAATTTGTGGCTGGAACCCTTAAAGAAATGTAACTTAGGTACCGGTTTAGCCAAGCTGTGGTCTACTGTTAAGTCACTCTCGAAACCTGGTAGAGGTGATGACAGAACATCAGTCACTTTTGGCGACGTGACTGTGACTGAACCGAAGAGATGCGCCAGATTGTCAATTTAGAGAGCATCCCGAGAGTGACAAGGCTAGGAGGGGAGCCATTCATTGTTTTCGGGGTCTCCGAGCCGATGGACAGCCATCACAATTTACCGTCGACGAAGTTAGGTTAGGTAAGGTTGCAAAGAGGGTGCAGATAATAATCCGCCCCATGCCACTATGGACATACACCTAAGCCAGTAACCGGCTTGTTGTGCGCTCTAAAAACTATAAAGTAACCTCTAAAAAGAAAATTTTATGTTAGGAATTCCGTACAAATTCCTTAATTGTTTTCAATACCACTCCCCTAAGCTGGTTCAGGTCTGCTATTGTGTCTCCACCTAACTGCCGGTATATGTTAGACGCAAAAGCCGGGCAATGACAAAGGAAATGCTCCAACGTCTCATCATTTCCCCGCATGTCCTACACAGCTATCACTTGCCGCATTGATTTTACAAAAGTGAGCTCGTAGTCCTATGTGTCCCGTTATGATTCCAACAGCAATTCTGATCTTGACGAAGTTACTTATGGCAACACTGGCTTGAACAGCTCTCGCACGTTTCGTGTTTTCTTTCACTGTCAAACGTCTTTAGGTTAGTATATAATTTAACCATGAATCTTACAAACAAACAACGCTTGCAAATTATTGAATTCTATTATCAAAACTAACTAGACCGGGTCCGCTCCGCTGCGCTTTCTTTCGCTCTCTTATTTTATTTGAGCCCTATACTGGCACGGTAAGGAAATAAGTCCTATTTTGGGGGTACTGGTATTGGTGCTCTACTCCCGAATACCTTCGATTTGAGCCTTATGTTGGTATGGTTGGTAAATTTATCCCATATTGTCATTATTGGTTTATATTTCCATTTGGCGGGCTTTGGAGTTGGGGTAGCCCCCCTAGATATACCAAATTTCTGTGTTTGAGCTATTATAAACAAATTAAACTTCGCTTAAATCGCCCCACATATTTCCGAGATCTGGCGTTATTGAAAATTGGGTAAGGAGAAGGTCCGCCCATTAAAGAACTTAGACTTACTTCATTCTCTTGGTTTTGGTGGTGCTTTGGAATAGCCAAACCCTTTGCCCTGAAAGTGGATATCAGATTCATACTCTTCTCCCTAAAACTACATTTCAGCTACATATATATGTGTGTGGTTTAGTCAGAGTTTATGAGGTGAGGCATCCCCGAAACACTTGACCATAAAACAGATATCAGATTTGAGTCCTTTTTTTGCCATAGTCCAAAATTGCCTCTGACACATCCTTTCATTAGAGTACAATGACAGTTTGGGTTTTGTTTTTATTGGTTGAAAGGGTCGGTCCCCCGACGCTAAGATTACATCTTCTACGATCTACATGTCCTGCTGAACGGCAGAACGTGACCCACATACTTGAATCCTTATATCAACATTAGATTTGAACTCTACTCTCATCGGCATTTCGTTTAATTCCCATATTATCCCGTTAGAACTACACGTCCTATTGAAGGGTATTTAGGGGGTGGGCCGGTCCCAGACTCTATCCGTACTGTGTATACCAGATTCGTAGTCAACTCCCAAGTGCTTTCATTTGATACCCATTTTGTGCCGTTGAAAACTCATGCCCGTTTTTTTGGGTTGCGGTGGCCCCGTTTGATACCCGTATTTCCAAAAGCGGTAAAAGTGTCCTATTGGGTAGTGTTTTTGGGGCTGGGGAACCCTCCCGATAATTAGGATGACAATTTAATGCCAATTTCGTACTCTACTCCTAAATACTTTTTTTTAACACCCATATTGTCCCAATCGGCAAACATGTCCGTTCGGGTGGGGCGTCCCCCCATATTTTTTGAGCCCAAAATTGTATACCAATTTCGTGTTTTTGGGCTACCGTAAGGTGGTATGCTGATTTTGGAGTGAAGATCAGCCAGAAGCATTGCAAGATCTACCAATGCATCTAGAAAAAATCACAGTTTTGTGTGGTTTATGGGCTGGTGGCACTATTGGACCGTACTGCCTCAAAGATGATGCGAATCGTAACGTAACTGTGAATGGTGAGCGCTATAGTGAGATGACATCCAACCTTTTTTTTGCCAAAAATGCAAGAGCTTGACCTGCATGACATGTGGCTTCAACAGGATGGTGCCACATGTCACACATCAAGCATAACAATGAACTTATTGAGAGGCAAATTCGATGAACACTTTATTTCACATTCGGCACCGGTCAATTGGTCGACTAGATAGTGCGATTTAATGCCTTTGGACTATTTTTTGTGGGGCTAGTCTAAAAGCTTCAATTGACGCATTGGAAGACAACATTGAAGCAATTATTTGTCAGAAACCGGCCGAAATGTTGGAAAGTGTATGCCGAAATTCGACTAAGCGGATGGACCATTTGAGGCGCAGTCACGGACAAATAAAGATTTCATGCATTTTTTCGAATTTTATGTGTTTTTCTTTTGAAAAACTTTCCTACAGCTCCACCACCATAGGATGGGGGTGTTCCAATCTAGTCTTTCCTTTTGTAACACCTCGAAATATTCGTCTAAGACCCCATAAGGTATATATATATATGTTCTTGATTGTCCCGACATCCTGAGTCGACCTAGCCATGTCCGTCCGTCTGTGGAAATCACGATAGCAATCGAACGCGTAAGGCTAGCTACTTGAAATTTGGCACAGATACTTAATATTGATGTATGTATGTATGTTCACAATGGACGAAAACGTCTAAGTGAATCTGATGGCACACTGCCACTTAAACCTAACCTAAACCTAATATTGATGTAGGTCATTTGGGATTGCAAATGGGGCATATCGGTTCAGATTAAGATATAGTTCCCATATAAACCGATCTCATGATTTGATTTCTTGAACCCCTGGTAGCCGCAATTTTCGTCCGATTTGGCTGAAATTGTGCATGCAGTTTTCTGTCATGATTTGCAACAACTGTGCCAAATACGGTTCAAATCGGTCTATAACCGGATGTAGCTCCCAAATAAACCGATCTCTCGATTTGACTTCTTGAGCCCTTACAAGCCGCAATTTTTGTCCGATTTGGCCGAAATTTTGCATGCGGTGTTCTGTAACGACTTTCAACAACTGTGCCAAATACGGTTCAAATCGGTCTATAACCGGATGTAGCTCCCAAATAAACCGATCTCCCGATTTGGCTTCTTGAGCCCTTACAAGCCACAATTTTTGTCCGATTTGGCTGAAATTTTGCATATGGTGTTCTATAACGGCTTCCAACAACTGTGCCAAATACGGTTCAAATCGGTCTATAACCGGATGTAGCTCCCAAATAAACCGATCTTTCGATTTGACTTCTTGAGCCCTTACAAGCCACAATTTTTGTCCGATTTGGCTGAAATTTTGCATGTGGTGTTCTGTAACGACTTCCAACAACTGTGCCAAATACGGTTCAAATCGGTCTATAACCGGATGTAGCTCCCAAATAAACCGATCTCTCGATTTGACTTCTTGAGCCCTTACAAGCCGCAATTTTTGTCCGATTTGGCCGAAATTTTGCATGCGGTGTTCTGTAACGACTTTCAACAACTGTGCCAAATACGGTTCAAATCGGTCTATAACCGGATGTAGCTCCCAAATAAACCGATCTCCCGATTTGGCTTCTTGAGCCCTTACAAGCCGCAATTTTTGTCCGAAATTTTGCATGTGGTGTTCTGTAACGACTTCCAACAACTGCGCCAAATACGGTTCAAATCGGTCTATAACCGGATGTAGCTCCCAAATAAACCGATCTCCTGATTTGACTTCTTGAGCCCTTACAAGCCGCAATTTTTGTCCGATTTGGCCGAAATTTTGCATGCGGTGTTCTGTTACGACTTCCAGCAACTGTGCCAAGAACGGTCTGCTATGATAAACCGGTTTCTCGATCATCCTTGTTCGGTTCCTAGAAGCTTTAATTTTTGCTGGTTTGACAGAATCGAACAACAAAACTAAGAATTTTAACAAAATTGGTTGATGAAACATCTTTGGTGTTTATTTTCCAAATATGCTTAGAATTAGTATGGACCATAAAAACAATTTTTTAAAAAATGTTTGGCAAAATTTTTCACATTTACCCATATTTCAGCATTTTGGCAAAGTTAATTTATTCCCATGTTCCATATGATTGTAAGATGAGCATACTAACATACACACACGCACACACACACATAGCTAGCAAATGATCTTGAAACCCCAAAAGGAGATGAGGCATAAAAAAAATCACATTCTTACATGCAGCATACAGAGATGCAAACACACATACAAAAACTAGTAGATTGGGTATCTGGTGTTTGATGCTATGTAAAAATGTCAGCAGCCATATCGGCAGAAGCGGCCTCTGCAGCCAGCCATGCACACCCCAAACCAATGCGAGTTACTTTAACTGGAAGCCGTAGACTTGTATAAAATGTTGTTATCCTCCGATATTGATGTTGTTGCCATTGTCGTTACTCCGTTTACTCGTTGCTGATGTTGCTCTCTCGCTGTTGTGGCTTTATGCGGCTGCCTGTTATTATTATTTTGTGTTTTTTTTTTTTTATATATCATCTGTAACTGATGCAATAGCTCATAGCCTGATCCTGAAAAAAACACCTGCAGGTGCATAACGCGTCCAATGGGGCACAAGATTTGTGAAGTGTTGTTGTGCTGCTGCAACTAGGCAGGTATTGTGATGTGGTAGTTTTGAGTAGGTAGTTTAAATCAGAGCTGCTGTTGGCAACACTTCTCGACTTCAATAGGGAAATTCCAATACACAAATTTAGACCATATTAGGCACAGTTGTTGAGGGATAACTCATTGTGGCCACTGCGGCTTTTATGGGCCCACGACCTTAAATAGAGAGATCGGTATTAATCGCAGTTACGCATAGTCTGATCGAAACTATACTCGGTACGAATATCGAAAGGCTTAACACAGCTCACGGTGCCAAATTTCAGCGAAATTGAGTTATAAATGTGGTTTTTATGGTCCCTAGAAATCAAATCGGGAGATCGGTATATATAGCTATACAGCTATATATAAAGACAAGACATGGGGGTATACCTATCTAGTCATTCCGTTTGTAACACCTCGAAATATTCGTTTAACACCCCATAAAGTATATATATTCTTGATCGTCTTGGCGTTCTGAGTCGATCTAGCCATGTCCATCCGTCCGTCCGTCTGTCAACATCACAATAGCTAGCGGTTGAACTCGTAAGGCTTGCCGTTTGAAATTTTACACAGATACTGAATATTGACGTAGGTCGTTTCGGATTGAAAATAGGCCGCACAGTTCAGATTGAGATATAGCTTCCATATAAACCGATCTCTCGATTAAACTTCATGAGCCCTTACAAGCCGCAATTTTCTGTTATGACTTCCAATAACTGTGCCAAGTATGGTCCAAGTCGGTCTGGAACCTGACGTAGCTCCCATATAAACCCATCGCCAGATTTAACTTCTTGAGCCCTTGCTAGCCGCAATTTTCGTCCGATTTGGCTGAGATTTTGCACGTAGTATTCTGTTATGACTTCCAACAACCTCGCCAAGTACGGTCCAAATCGGTCTACAACCTGATATAGCTCCCATATAAACCGAACTCCCAATTTGAATTCTTGAGCCTCTGAAAGCCGCAATTTTTGTCCGATTTGGCAGATATTTTACACACTGTGTTCTGTTATGACTTTTAACTACTGTACCAAGTACGGTTTATAACCTATAACCTGATGAAGCTCCCATATAAACCGACCCCCCGATATGGCTTATTGAGTCCTTACAACTCTCAATTTTTGTGCGATGTTGCTGAAATTTTGCATGCGGTGTTCTGTTACAACTTCCAACAACTGTGCCAAATACGATTCAAATCGGTTTATAACCTGATATAACTCCCATATAAAACGATCTCCCGATTTGACTTCTTTAAACCTTGCAAGCCGCAAATATTGTCAAATTTGGCAGAAATTTTGGGTGTGGTGTTCTGTTATGACTTTCAATAACTGTGCCGAATCGGTTCATAACCTGATATAGCTCCTGTATAAACCTAACTCAAGATTTGACTTCTTGAGCCCATATATGCAGCATTTTTTGTCTGACTTGACTGAAACTTTGCACGCGGTGTTCTGCTACGACTTTCAACCACTGTGCCAAATACGGTCCAAATCGGTCCATAGGCTGATATGGCTCCCATATAATCCGATTTCCCGATTTGACTTCTTGAACCCCTGGAATCCGCAATTATTCGATTTGGCTGAAATTTCGCATGAAGTTTTCTTTTATGACTTCCAATAACTGTGCTAAGTACGATCCAAATCGGTTAATAACCTGATATGGTTAGGTTAGGTTAAACTCTGAGACTCACTAAAACGTTTTCGTCCATTGTGATACCACAGGAACAGAAGAAGGAAGATGCCATCCAGTCCCTACCGTTGATCGGTTAATAAAACCCAAAAACTTGCGAATGTTCACATTCGCTTAATCAGACAGGTTCTCAAAGAAATGAGAACCTTAAGTACAACTCCTTCTGACTAGCAGTGCGGGATACACACACACACAGAATGTATCCTTTAGTCTCTTCTTCATCGTTGTCCTTTTAGCTTCGGCAAAAGTCGTTACTAGCAACCTTCAATCTGTCAGCATGTTTTCCGATTAGACAGTGACCTGGCATGACGGACGCAATGACTGAGACGTCTGTTCTAGCCAGTGACAGCAAAGCGGAAGACCTCTTCAAGTCTTGATTAGGCCACATAGTTTAGGAATACTCACAGCCCGCTCTTTGTGACCATCTATCATTCCTTGTCCTTCGGGCCTGTTCTTGAAAACTTACCTTACATGTCGCTAGAGGCATACCCACAGATTCCAGTTTCGCTGAAATGTGTTGGGTAGTTCCTGGTCTCGCAATCTCGTTTGCCTTACAATTCCCTGGGATATCTTGTGGCCCGGCACTCAGAACAGGTTAATTTTGAACTGTTCAGCTCTCTCGTTAAGAGATCTGCGACAGTCGAGGACCGGTTTTGTGTTCAGAAACACATTCTGCAGGGATTAAAAGGCTGCCTGGCTGTCAGAGAAGATGCTTATGCCAATCGTCGTAATGCCATTGTATCTTAGCCATTCCACCACTTCCCTAATTGCAAGGATCTCTGCCTGACACATACTGCAGTGGTCGGGTAACCTTTTCGGTATGAACAGTTCTAGATCTTTAGAGTACACCTAAAGCCCACCTGGTCGTTTAGTTTGGAACCATCCGTATAGAAGTCTATGTAACTTCTGTCACCAGATATATCGTAGTTCCAATCAGTTCTATCTGGAATAGTGGTACAATAATCCACACTGCCTGGAACATCGGAAATTGTATCAAGTATGACACAGTGTCCGGGGCCGCCACATGAACAATGAGAAAGCTCCCTTAACCTCACGGCAGTGTTCGTTGCAATTTGGGTAGCCACAATGTCCAGAGGCATAAGATGTAGCATTGAATTCAGTGCATCAGAAGGTGTCGTCCTCAGTGGGGCTGGGATGCACAACCAAGCCATCCTTTGAATCCGATTAAGTGTTGAGCAGTGGGTGGACTTTAGAAACGCCGTCCACCAGACCACAACACCATATAGCATAATAGGTCTGACAACTCCCGTATATACCCAATGCGTGATACGCGGTCTAAATCCCCAACTTTTGCCAATGGCTCTCTTGCAGGTGTATAGGGCAAGAGTGGGCTTTCGTGCTCTTTCCAAATTTTGGATTTGAAGTTCAGTTTCCTGTCCATCAAAACACCCAGGTATTTTACGCTTTCTGTAAATGGATCATTCTCTCCACTCAAGGAGACAGGTTCTACTGTAGGTAACTTGCATCTCCTGCTGAAAAGAACCACTTCTGTCTTGCACGGATTTATACCTAGAACACTTTCGGTAACCCTCTTCGCCATTGCACGTAGAGCTTCCTGAGGTATATCTCTTCGAGTGCTGGAAAACTTTCCCATAACTGCAATTGCCACGTCATCAGCATACGCGACCCCTTTTACACCTTTCTCTTCCAGATAATTGCTATATTCCAAAGTAGAGGAGACAATACAACTCCTTGAAGTGTTCCTCTGCTGACCCATCTTTTTAGATCCGCAGATCCCAAGCCTGCCGCAATGCATCTTTAAGTAAGTAAGTTATTATTAAAATTTCTTACCGTAGAGTTGATGCCTAGAAACTGCAACTCCTTCATGATTGACGTCGGTTTTACATTTCTGACAGCACCTTCAATGTCAAGAAATGCTACCATTGAATATGCCTAGACAGCGAGAGAACTCTCTATGTAGCCGACTAGTTCGTGAAGGGCCGTTTCTGTGGATTTGCCTTTACTATATGCATGTTCCTGCCGCGACAGACGATCTCCAGGGATCTTTACCCTAAGATATGTTTCTATCAACCTCTCAAAAGTCTTCAGCATAAAGGATGACAGACTAATAGGACGAAAATCTTTCGCCTTCGTGTGGTAGGGTTTTCCAGCTTTTGGAATGAAAATGACCTTCATGTCCCTCCATCCCACAGGCATATATGACATTCTGATACAAGCAGAGTATATCTCCCTAAGCCAGGAAACCAATCTATCAGACACAGCTTGTAATTCAACCGGTGATACATCATCAGTGCCTGGCGACTTAAAGGAGTCGAAACTTCTTATGGCCCAAAGAATTTTCGGATCAGACACAATTTCCAGACAGACAGACGAATGCATATCAGTGACAACCTCTTCTAGCGCCACGTTGTCCGTTGGAGAATTTCGTGGAAAATCTGTATCATCGAGTAGTTCTAGTGTTTCCTCACTAGACATTGTCCATACATTCTCTGACTTCTGGATATACCCCACCATAATAGGTCTCGAAGATAGAATCTTCCTTAGCCTAGAGGCTTCAGATGTATCCTCCACGGAGCTGCAGGATTCTACCCAGGATTTGTTCTGAGCCTTTAGAAGTTCGCCCTTATATTTTCTTAACTCAGCCTTATAGATGTCCCAATCGTATGATGCTCTTGTGGCTTTTGCTCTGGTGAAGAGTTTTCTGTAGTCCTTCCTTAGACCAACCAGCTCTGAGGTCCACCATGGCGGTCGCTGTTTGCCCCTTGGCTTGACACTAGGTCATGCTGACACAAGCGAGTCATTCAGGGCCTACATGATCCGCTTGACCGCTATGTCTATATTCTCCGTAGTTTCCACTTCCCTTTCTAGTCGAGAAGGGATAGTGGTGCAGAATTTGTGACGAAATTAATCCCAATCTGCCTTTCTTCTGTTTTGCCGAGGGACCACTACTCCAGTATTTTCTCCAAGGCTGAAACTAATAAAACGAGGATCAGTGAAGCTGTGGTCATCCAACACTTCCCAGTCGCATATTCTTCCACTTATATCTTCCGATACAAAGGTAATATCTAGGACCTCCTGCCGGTTCCTAGCAATAAAGGTCGGTTCCTCTCCTTTATTGCAAATCGCCAGATTGCAACATATAATATATTCGATAAGCAACTCACCCCTTTCGTTGACATCCGAACTTCCTCTTGTCTGGTGATGTGCATTAGCATCACTTCCTATAATGAGGCTCTTTTTCCCTCCAGAAGCGGCTTCAACCAGCAACTTAAGGTTTGAAGGCGGCATCTCTGAATCATGTGCTATATATGGGGAAGCCAGCCAATTATGGGACCTTTCAATTTCAAGGCTGGCTACTATGAATCTTCAGTGCTTAGCGACGAAAGAAGAAAAACATTAAGACTACTCGTTGCAAGGATACAGGCTCTGTGTCTCCCATTCCCCCTATCCATGAGAAGTTTAAAGCCCGGAATTCTTAGTACACGTAACATTCCTCCACATACCCATGGTTCCTGGATACGAACCACGTCAAATTCCCCTGCCATCAGGAGGACCTTAAGTGCCGGCTAAGCGGCCTTACAATGGTGGAGATTTGCCTGCAGAAACTGGACCATAGTCAGGATTCAGAACTTCCACCACTGTTGTGTTTGTCTCGGCCTCTGATTCCACCAGGAGTTCATCGTTACAACATTCGTTAGATCTTGTCGGGATGGGTGTCCTTACGCATCCAGGGCCAGGTGAGAAAGCAGTGGAACCGCTCTTCCTCAGGACACTGGACACTTGCGGTGTGGATGATTTCTCCTTATATGCTTAACTATCGGCTGCTGTTGAGGTACTTTTTGAGATCCTTCCTTCCCCGCTGGGCACACCTCGAGCCCAGTCCTATCGGATGATCCACCCCCTCAGGGCTTATTGAGTCCCGTTTTGATGTCTTCCCCTCTTGTCTCGATTGTGCCAGGGGGATTTTCAGTCTCTTGCAATCCGCCAGACTTCAGCGATGTGGTCGATAGTTTCCCAGACAAGAGTTCAACAACAACTGCTGAGTCGTCTCCTGATTCCCCAACCCCAACGCTGCTTTCTATAGACCTTCAGTTTCAGCTTTTAGAATCCATAGGATACAACTCTTTCAGACTTGTTGAGGTCTGCGAGACAACCGGAGTTTAGTACGAATACAGCATGTCTCCGGTCACCATCAGCCGCATCCAATCTACCAATCTTCCAGTCGGTGGTTGAAAGATTGGAATTACATTCCCTTAGTCTTCCAAGTATGGATTCAGGATCTGAGGGAATCCTTGATATCCAAGCATACGCCATTGGTCGAGAATGAACATCTTCCTTCTTGACTAAATCGAATGCTGCACCTGGCCAGATCTCATCAATCTTTTTTAGCGCACAACGATACATTTGAATTGAGCGTTGATCCCCGAAGGCAATTAGTCTGTATCGGCCTCGATACCAGTCTGCATAGTCACAAACTGGAGGAGACACAGGAAATTCTGCAAGCACATCGGAGTATGACGATGACAGTCCATTGACTATCCCACTCTTATTATTCCTAGGTATGCAGCCCGGAGGCCACCATAGCGCAGAGGTTAGCATGTCCGCCTATGACGCTGAACGCCTGGGTTCGAATCCTGGCGAGGCCATCAGAAAAAAAAAACAAAAAAATTTCATCGGTGGTTTTCCCCTCCTAATGCTGGCGACATTTGTGAGGTACTATGCCATGTAAAACTTCTCTCCAAAGAGGTGTCGCACTGCGGCTCGCCTTTCGGCGTTGATCCCCGATACCAGCCTGCCTAGGCCAAATTGTGGAGGAGACACAGGTAATTCTGCAAGGACATCGGTGTATGACGATGACAGTCCATTGACTATCCCACTCCTATTATTCCTAGGTATGCAGCCCGGAGGCCACCGTAGCGCAGAGGTTAGCATGTCCGCCTATGACGCTGAACGCCTGGGTTCGATCCTGGCGAGGCCATCAGAAAAAAAAAACAAAAAAATTTCATCGGTGGTTTTCCCCTCCTAATGCTGGCGACATTTGTGAGGTACTATGCCATGTAAAAACTTTTCTCCAAAGAGGTGTCGCATGCGGCTCGCCGTTCGGACTCGGCTATAAAAAGCAGGCCCCTTATCATTGAGCTTAAACTTGAATCGGAGAGGACTCATTGATATGTGAGAAGTTTCCCCCTATTCCTTAGGGGAATGTTCGTGGGCAAAATTTGCATTTGCAGGTATGCAGCCCTGTTCTTCTCCCTTGTCGACAACTGTTCCTAGCGACATTAGCAAAGGTTCTTGGACCCATCTTACTATTGCTCGCTCTAGTTCTTTTAGGCATGGGATGCCCTCCAGGTGACCGCAGCCGTTTGGCTGACTGCGGTGCAGTTTCCGAATCTAGACGTGCAGTCTTTGGGGTAGCCAGTGCAGCAAATTCCCGAGCCCAATTTAGGGAATCTCTCTCCCTATCAGTGAGAGTCGCATGATCATTCGCACCGAGCCTCCCAATAAACCTTAGAGCGATGCGTCTTCTATTATTCCATCCACTTAAAGAGCATGTTGGTTTGCCGGGGGAAGGCCGATGGCCTAGGCAAATTATAGGCATGCGAAGATAGAATAGTTTCAGCCTTGTTCTTAAAACTCGAACCAGATGTCTTTGTCAAAAGCCTCTGTTGAGCAGTCGTCTGCCGGCTAGTGGAGCCCGCTTCACCAGTCGACATTTCAGTACCAGACAACATGCTATGGCCTGATACCTCCTCCACAGCTGTTGGGTTTTCGGACTCCATTCTAAGCCTTATCACGGGCTTTGGATCTGCCACTCCACTGGAAACAGGCGCAGATCATCAATCGCCTAATGGATACCTCTATTGCTGCTATCCTTGTGTGACCCTATGACCCATTACAGGAAACGTCCGCTCCACTCAACGGTTCAATAGCTCACCATCAAGTCGCATATGACCCAATAATTCTAGTTACAATAACAACTACGAGTTAACAAACAATGGTATAGTTTCATGAGCCATTAGATTGTATGGCAACAAGAAATGGGGAAGAAAACAGGAATAAATGTAACCGTTTCGAATGCTTAAAGTACTCGCACTAAGTGGGTAATGGATGAAATCTAACACAAAATGTGGCTTCAACAGCAACATCAGCGGCAGTACATAATTTTTTTTTTAGGCTTATTTTGAAATTCCCCATCCATGCCTTAATATTGTGCTAACCATTGTTGTGGCAGGAGTGGCAAACAACAACAGCAAAATCAGATGCCTCATCAGCTGCTGCTGTGTAGCAGGGGCAAGGCAGCGACCACAACCAGAATAGAGTGAGTGTTGTTGGATACATGATCCTGGAAACACATGGTCCAACACGTCCGTCTTTGTGCAGTGTGCATTGAAATAAAGCAGCACTGCAGTGCACTGCACTTCATTTTGAGATCGAGGACCTGTGCATCCCGAGTATAGCTGGGCATGTAGATGGCCATAATTGTATTACATGTCAGTTGGCCAACTCGGTTATAATACGTTTTGACCACAATTATAGGCAAAGCCTCGGTTTAGGCCGCCCATCGCATGGCATGGCCACCAAAATCATTTATGTGGAGGCTTGAGGACTGTTGAGGCTGCAAACGACGACGGCGATGACGACGGCAATGATGATGATGTCGATGTTCTGGTTAAAGCTGCTCGCACCTGTCGTCCCCCGTTTTATTGTTGATTTTTTTTTTCCTACTTTGCGTTTTGTTTTTTGCCTGTGTTGTTCTCGAAACACTTTTTCTATGAAATTTTTATCGCCAGTGTTTAATATGTTCTTCGACAACTAGTTGTGGCACCACTAAATGCCAGCAAAGTTGTATTAAAAGTTGCACCTTTGTTAAGCTCCATTTAATGGTGCTATACAGTGGAACTGATTTGCATATTGGAATTGTTCTAGGCACGAATAGAAAGTCTAGTCTATACTCAACTTAACCAACAAAGGGGAAATATCTGCATTGTACAGCCTACAAGCATTAGGAGGATCCATGAAAGAAATGCATTTGAAAATAGATGACAAAACCTCAATATTTCAGGTAAAGATGAAACACTTCTTCATATATATTACTGCCATTGGTGGCCGACCTTAAAATATTCCATTGTTTACTCCCAAGTGTTCATTGTGACCCTCTATTACTATAAGGATGACTTAAAATTCTAGCTTCACGGTATAACGAGACCAGCAGGCACCCCTCTGTCCGATTTGGGACCACTGAGTCATTCGTGCTAGAGGGAGGCCATAATGGACAGTGCGAAAGTAGATTTGATAGCCCCTGGCCAGTGGCAAAACTCAGGGTTATATCATGAGTTCCGCCAACTCAAGCCACCTTCATGAATTCTGCTAAAGATGTATACCACCATAGTTAAGTTGAAGGGCATAATTTTATTCTACACTAACTGGACGGGGCCCGCTCCGCTGTACCTTTTACTTTATATGGAACAAAATTTTCCTTGGAATATTTATTTTCGACAATTAAAGAGCTTTTAGTGAAATACCATGCTGCTTATTTCAGCTCAATATTCTCATGATATCTGATTTACGGGGTTTTTCCGGGGGTGAGGTGGTCCCCCAGACACTTGGCCCTGAAAAAATATCAGCATCGTGCTCTTCTCTCACATACCATTTATTTAAACCCCCATATATCCATTGGTTTTGAGGGGAGTTTACAGGATGAGGCGTCCCCCAAACACATGGTCCCAAAATTGGTTGCCAAATTCGTTTTCTAATCTCAAATACCTTTCATTTGAGCCCCATATTGGCATGGACGAAAAGTTTTTACCCTTTGGAGGGTGTTTTGGGGAAGGGGTGATGCCCTAAATACATGATCCTACTTTTGGATATCAAATTCGTATTCTACTCCCAAATACCTTTATTTGAGCCCCACATTGCGATGGTCAGTGAAAAATTGCTGTTTCTGGGGTATTTTGGAAAAGGGGTAGGCCCCCAGAAAATTGGTCCCGAAAGTGGGAATCAATTCTTGCTCTGCCCCCCAATACCTTTCCTTTAAGCCCCACATTGACATGGTCGATAAATATGCCCGATTTAGCGGTCTTTTGGGGAGTGGGGTGATAATTGGATAGCAAACCCGTTTTCTAATCTCAAATACCATTTACTTAAACTCCTTATTGAAAAAGCCAGCAAATGTTTCCAGTTTGGGGTATGGACCCCAAAAACTATGAATATCGAGCTCCACTGTCTTGAAGACCCAAATTGTCTTGGTGAGCAAATACGTCCCAGTTCGGGGTTGTTATGGTGGTGGGCCGTCCCCCTAAACAGTTGGTCCCGAGTGTTGATGTCAGATTCATGGTCTACTTCCAAATACTCTTCATTTGAGCTCCATTTTTCCTTAGTCGGCAAACATGACCAGCTTAGGGAGTGTTTTGGTGGATGGGGCGGCCACTCAGTGACTTGGCTTTGAAAATTTATATCAGATTGGTGTTCTACCTCTTATTTGAGCCTCATATTGCAATGATCAGCAAATACTTCCCATTTTGGGTGTTGTTATGGGGATGGTGTTATGGCCCCATAGACACTTTTTTCCGCATATTGATTTCAGATTCGTGCTTTATTCCACCTTTCATTTGAGACCCATATTGGTATGGTCGTAAATTTGTCCCCTTGGGGGATGTTTTTGTTGAAAGGCGGCGCACCAAACACTTGGCCCCACATCTGGATATCAGATTCGTATTCTGCACTCAAATACCTTTTATTTAAGCCCCATATTGCCATGGTCAGTAAATAAGTCCTGTTTGGGGGGTGTTTCGGCAAAGGGGTTGACCCCCAGAAACTTTGTCCCAAATTTAGATGTCAGATTAGTATTTTACTCTCAAATACCTTTCATTTAAATCCCATATTGCCATGGTCGGTAAATATACATGTGTATATATATTTGGTAGGTTTTGTGGTGGGGCGCCCCCCTAGGTACCCCATTCGAAATTTAAATAACAAATTTTTGTTTGTAGTTTACTATAAGAGAGCACACCAAATTTCGCTTAAATCGCACCACTCATCGCCGAGATCTGCAGTTTCTGAAAATTAGGGTAAGGGGGAGGATCCGCTCCCCCTTCAGATATAAAAAAAAAGTACTACACTATTTTCACCACGGGATCATTATGCACTATTAGTAAAAATTTTAAAAAATTATTGATATCAGATTCAAGGCCCAAGATCGGTTTATATGGCAGCTATACCAGGTTATGAACCGATTTGAACCATGCTTGGCACAGTTGTTAGAAGTTATATCAAAACATCACATGCAAAATTTCAGTGAAATCGGACGAGAATTGCGCCCTCTAAAGGCTCAAGAAGTTAAGACCCATGATCGGTTTATATAGCAGCTATATCAGGTTATAGACCGATTTGAACCATACTTAGCCCAGTTGTTAGAAGTGATACCAAAACATCACGTGCAAAATTTCAGTCAAATCGGACGAGAAGTGGGCCCTCTAGAGGCTCAAGAAGTCAAGACCCAAGATTGGCTTATATGGCAGCTATATCGGGTTATAGAGCGATTTGGCCCATTAACAATCCCAACTGACCTACACTAATAAATGGTATTTGTGCAAAATTTCAAGCGCCTAGCTTTACTTCTTTGAAAGTTAGCTTGCTTTCGACAGATGGACGGACGGACGGACATGGCTATATCGATTTAGACGCATATTTCGAGGTGTTACAAATAGAATGACGAAATTAGTACACCCTCATCCTAGGGTCGAGGGTATAAAAAGTAAACTCGAAAAAGAAAATCTAAGTTAGGAATTCCGTGCTAGTTGCAAAATCCCTAGTTGTTTTCCATACCACGCCCTTAAGTTGGTTCATGTCTGGTACCTAAGTACCGATGTGTGTTAGCCACGAAAGTCGGGCAATAATATAGCAAACGCTCCAACGGCTCTTCATCTTCCCCACATGCCCTACACCTGATATCATTTGCCACACCGATTTTGCATAAGTGACCTCGTAGTCCTATGTGTCCCGTTATGATACCGAAAGCTATATTGACCTCCTGCTTACTTCCTTTCAGTGATAGCCTTATCTTTTCACAATCAGGATCTCTCTATAGGACTTTCGTCACCCTGCGGACTGCGCCGACCCGAAAGGCTTCGTGTTGAGCAAGTGTACTGATGGCAGTCCTCTGGCCTTAGATTTAATCTTGTTCACAAAAGTGTGTAAGTTGTGGGATCTTGAGATGTTCAACAAGAGTTATCTAAAATTTATTATATCCTTCTTACTCATGGTCGACCCGGTAGCCGAGTTGTTAGCGTGCTTCGATTACCAGTGCAGGGCTCGTGGGTTCGATTCCCGCCAGAAGCCTTGGTCTGTCGCTACTGTGATATCAAAATGGACATAAAATGGTCTAAGTGAGTCTGTAAAGAGTTGATAGCGTGCTTGGATTACCAGTGCAGGGGTCGTGGGTTCGATTCCCGCCAGAAGCCTTGGTCTGTCGCTGCTGTGGTATCCCAATGGACTTAAAATTGTCTAAGTGAGTCTGTAAAGGACTGCCACTCTTACCTAACCTACCCATGGTGAAGGGGACATAAATAAATTAAATCAAAATTTCTTGAAAAATCTAATATGCATCTTTAATATGTTTCGCCTCTTAATACCTTAAGACCCACTGTGCTTCATAGACATTGCAGCAATCTCTTAACAACAGTAGGCTTTATGGTGCAACAATCATGTGGTCAACTGCCATTCTTAAGATTTGTTACTGCGACTTTAAATGAGTGCAAGTCCAATGACGTTGTTGATGATGACGGTGAGTAGGATGGTGAGGGTATATGGGTGGGGCAAGGCCAGTTGTGGCAAACTGCCTTTTTACCATAGCAACCATGCACACAGGTGTGCGTATGTGTGTGTGTGTGTGTGTATGTATGCATCTTTGTGGTCATAATAAATAAACGCTTTGAATGTTAACAGGAAGCTATTGACTGGTTTTGCTAATTGGATGAACTACATGCAGTTCTGAGATGCACTAGAGCCACGCTGTTGCCATTATGCCAATCAATGAGGAGTTTGTGGCGGAGTGCCGCCATCTACTCCATCACCATCTGCACAAATACCAACACAAATACGCATGAATGCACGCATACTGATGGCAAGATGAATTCCTAGAGAATTGTGCTGGTTTAAAGTCTATTCCGATAGGTGATTTGCTTTTCGTCTACGATTACAACTACCGCTACAAATGTAAAGCTTTAAGATTTAGCACCAATTACAAATTATCTTTGCTCTGTTCAAATCCAAGCTAATGCTTGTCTTATTCATTTGAAAAGTAAGCGCTTTGCCACTACAGAGTTGTGAATTTGAATGCAGCAGTATTTCATTTATAATTTTGAGTTCATTGTGATTGACAGAGAAGTCCATTAGCAGATTGCACAGATGATTTAACTACGCATTTCAGTGCAAGGCTTCCCAAATCAAAAATCTAACTTTTTAAGTTAATCTATCTGATTTAGCGGATGTGAACATTCGCAAGTTATTGGGGATTTTTAAAGTGATCTGTATAGTTCAACGGAATGAACTAGAAGGCATTTTCCTTTTTGTGTTCCTGTGGTATCACCATGGATGAAAACGTCTAAGTGAGTCTGATGGCAGACTGCCACTTAAACCCAAGCTAACCTAACTTAATGTATTCTTTTTTAGGATACAAATAAAAGCGAGATAAGTTCTGCCGGTCGAATCTTGGGAACCCACCACCATGGATTCTGCTAAAGTATGGGAGCTATATTTGGTTATAGACAGAACACTATGTGCAAAATTTCAGCCAAACCGGATAAAAATCGCGGGCTCATGAAGCCAGATCGGGAAATCGGTTTATATGGGAGCTATATCAGGTTCTTTAGACCGTACTTAGGACGGTTGCTTGGAGTCATAACAGAATACTATATGCAAAATTTCAGCCAAATCGGATAAAAATCGCGTTTTGTAAGGGCTCAAGAAGCCAGATCGGGAGATCGGTTTATATGGGAGCTATCAAGTTTTTGACCGATTTGGACCGTACTCCGCACAGCTTGGAGTCATAGCAGAATACTATATACAAAATTTCAGCCAAATCGGGAAAAAATTGCGACTTCCAGAGGCTCAACAAGTCAAATCGGGAGTTCGGGTTATATGGGAGCTATATCAGGTTATAAACCGATTTGAACCCTACTTGGTACAGTTATTGGAAGTCATTACAGAACACTATATGCAAAATTTCAGTCCAATCGGATAAAAATTGAGGCTTCCAGGGGTTCAAGAAGTCAAATCTGGAGATCGGTTTATATGGGAGCTATATCAGATTTTAGACCGATTTAGACCGTACTTGACACAGTTGTTGAAACTCTTAACAGAACACTATGTGCAAAATTTCGGCCGAATCGAACAACAATTGAGGCTTCCAGTGGCTCAAGAAGTCAAGTCGGGAGACCGGTTTTCAGCCAAATCGGACAAAAAATGGTGTTTCCAAGGGCTCAGAAAGTCAAATCTGGAGATCATTTTATATAAGAGCTATATCAGGTTGTAGACCGATTTGCACCGTACTTGGCACAGTTGTTGGAAGTCATAACAGAACACTATATGAACACCACTTTGTCTCAGTGTAAAATATTGGGTTGCCCAAAAAGTAATTGCGGATTATTCATATAGTCGGCGTTGACACATTTTTTCACAGCTTGTGACTCTGTAATTGCATTCTTTCTTCTGTCAGTTATCAGCTGTGATTTTAGCTTGCTTTAGAAAAAAAGTGTAAAAAAGAATATTTGATTAAACTTCATTCTAAGTTTTATTAAAAATGCATTTACTTTCTTTTAAAAAATCCGCAATTACTTTTTGGGCAACCCAATATTTGCATAACCTGACATTTTTTTACCCACCACCATAAGGTGGGGGTATACTAATCTATAATAGTTATTCCTTTTGTAACACCTTAAAATATTGATATAGGACCCCATAAAGTATATATATTTCTGATCGTCTCGACATTCTGAGTCCGACTTGCCATGTCCGTCCGTCCGCCCGAAATGAAATCACGAAAGCAATCGAACGCCTAAAGCTAGCCGCTTGAAATTGTGCACAGATACTTTTTATTGATATAGGTCGTCGTAAATAGGCTATATCGGGTCTTATTTGGATATGGCCCCCATATAAACCGATCACTCGATTTGACTATTTGGGCCCTTTGAAGCCTCAATTTCCATCCGATTTAGCTAAAAAAAAGTCTTGTGCTATGACTTTCAACAGTCGTGCAAAGTATGATCCGAAACCGTCTATAAGCAGATATAGCCCCCATATAAACCGATCTCCGATTTGACTCTTTGCGTCTTTAGAAGCCTAAATTTTAGTCCAATAGGCCTAAAATTTGGAACAAATACTTGTGTCATGACTTTCATTATCCATGACAAGTGTGATCCGAATCGTCTTATGAACAGATATAGCCCCCATATAAACCGATCCTCGGATTTGACTCCTTGAGCCCTTAGAATCAATTTTCAATCGATCTGCACAAAATTTGGCACGGATTATTTTGTTACTGATCTTAACATATCTGCAAAAATTTCTCACACTTTACTCTTTGGGGGGTGTTTTGGGGAAGGGGTGATGCCCTAAATACATGGTCCTACATTTTGATATAACATTCCAATTCTACTCCCAAATACCTTTATGTGTGCTACATATTGCGATGGTCAATAAATAATTGCTGTCTGTGGGGTATTTTAGGATGGGGGTAGACCCCCAAAAATTTATCCCGAAAATGGGAATCATTTATTGCTCTCCAAATGTCAGATGTCAGATTCATGGTCTACTCCCAAAGAAGCAAGAAGGAGGTCAGTATAGCTATTGGTATCATAACGGGACACATAAGATTACGAGCTCACTTATGTAAAATCGTTGCGGCAAGTGATAGCATGTGTAGGGCATGCGGGGAAGATGATGAGACGTTGGAGCATTTCCTTTGTCATTGCCCGGCTTTCGCGTCCAACAAATACCGGTACTTAGGTGGAGACACAATATCAGACATGAACCAACTTAGGGGAGTGGTATTGCAAACAATTAAGGATTTTGTAAGTGGCACGGAATTCCTAACTTAAAATTTTCTTTTTAGAGGTTACTTTATAATTTTTAGAGTCCACAACAACCCGATTAGTGGCTTAGGTGTATGTCCATAGGGGCATGGGGCGGATTAATATTTGCAGCCTCTTTTCAGCCTAACCTAACTCCCAAATACCCTTCACTTGAGCTCAATTTTTCCATAGTCGGGAAACATGACTAGTTGAGGGGGTGTTTTGGGGTATGGTGCGGCCACTCAGTGACTTGGCTTTGAAAATTAATATCAGATTCTTGTTCTACTCTAAAATACCTCTTATTTGAGCCTCATATTGCAATAGTCAGCAAATACTTCCTATTTCGGGGGTGTTATAGGGGTGGGGTGGCCCCATAGACACTTTTTCCGACCTTTCATTTGAGCCCCTTATTGCTTTGTCTTCTTTGAGGGATGTTCTCGGGGATGGGCGGCCCCTCAAAGACTTAGTCCCACATTTGCATATCAGATTCGTACTCTACACTCAAATACCTTTTATTTAAGCCCCATATTGCCATGGTCAGCAAATAAGTGCTGTTTGGGGGGTGTTTTGAGGAAGGGGTTGACCCCCAGAAACGTGGTCCCACATTTGGATATCAAATTCGTATTCTACTTGCAAATACTTTTCATTTGAGCCCCATATTGTCATGGTCGGTAAATATGTCCGATTTAGGGGTGTTTTGGGGGTTGGGTGGTGTTGTGGATGTGGGGTGGCCCCATAGAAACTTTTCCCGAATATTGATATCAGATTTGTGCTTTACTTCCAAAGACCTCTCATTTGAGCCCCATATTGCTTTGTTCGTAAATTTGTCTTCTTTGGGGGAAGTTCTCGGGGATGGGCGGCCCCTCAAACACTTGGTCCCACATTTGGATATCAGATTCGTACTCTACACTCAAATACCTTTAATTTAAGCCCCATATTGCCATGGTCAGCAAGTAAGTGCTGTTTGGGGGGTGTTTTGGGGAAGGGGTGGACCCCCAGAAACGTGGTCCCACATTTGGATATTAGATTCGTATTCTTCTCGCAAATACCTTTTATTTGAGTCCCATATTGCCATGGTCGGTAAATATGTCCGATTTAGGGGAGTTTTGGGGTGGTCCTCCAAACACTTGGTCCTACAATTGGATATCAGATACGTTTTCTAATCTAAAATACCTTTCATTTGAGTCCCATATAGTCGTGATTGGTGTATATATATATATATTTGGTAGGTTTTGGGGTGGGGCGCCCACCCTAGGTACCCCATCGGAAATTTGGATACCAAATTTTTGCTTGTAGTTTACTATAGGGGAGCACACAAAATTTTGCTTTAATCGCACCACTCATCGCCGAGATCTGGAGTTTCCGAAATTTATGGTAAGGGGGAGGGTCCGCTCCCCCTTCAGATATGAAAAAGATGTAGTACACTATTTTCACCACGGGATCATTATGCACCATCAGTGAAAATTTCAAGAAAATCGCTTCAGCCGTTTCTGAGTCTATAACGAACACACAAACACAAAATGATTTTTATACCCTCCACCATAAGATGGGGGGTATACTAATTTCGTCATTCTGTTTGTAACTGCTCGAAATATTCGTCTGAGACCCCATAAAGTATAAATACTTCTTATTAGTGTAGGTCGGTTGGTATTGTAAATGGGCCATATCGGTCCATGTTTTGATATAGCTGCCATATAAACCGATCTTGGGTCTTGACTTCTTGAGCCTCTAGAGTGCGCAATTTTTATCCGATTGGAATGAAATTTTACACGACGTGTTTTGTTATGATATCCAATAACTGTGCCAAGTATGGTTAAAATCAGTCCATAACCTGATATAGCTGCCATATAAACCGATCTTGGGTCTAGACTTCTTGAGCCTCTAGAGGGCGCAATTCTTATCCGATTTCAATGCATTTTTGCACGAAATGTTTTGTTATGATATCCAACAACTGTGTCAAGTGTGGTTCAAATCGGTTCATAACCTGATATAGCTGTCATATAAACAGATCTGGGGACTTGACTTCTTGAGCTTCTAGAGGTCGCAATTCCTATCCGATTTGGCTGAAATTTTGCATGACGTATTTTATTATGACCTTCAACAACTGTGGGAAATAAGTTTCAAATCGGTTCATAACCTAAAATAGCTGCCATATAAACCGATCTGGGATCTTGACTTCCAGAGCCTCTAGAGGTCGCAATTATTATCCGATTTGCCTGAAATTTTGTACTACGGATCCTCTCATGACCATCAACATACGTGTTTATTATGATCTGAATCGGTCTATAGCCCGATACAGCTCCCAGCTATCAATTGATCTCTAGTTTACTTCTTGAGCCCCCAAAGGCCGCAATTCTTATTCGAATTGGCTGACATTTTACACAGTTCTCCAACATGTAATTTAATTGTGGTCCATGCCGGACCATATCTTGATATCGCTCTAATAGCAGAGCAAATCTTTTCTTATATCCTTTTTTGCCTAAGAAGAGATGCCGGGAAAAAAAGTCGACAAATGCGATCCATGGTGGAGGGTATGTAAGATTCGGCCCGGCCGAACTGAGCACGCTTTTACTTGTTATATATTGGGTTGCCCAAAAAGTAATTGCGTTCTTTCTTCTGTCAGTTATCAGCTGTTACTTTTAGCTTGCTTTAGAAAAAAAGTGTAAAAAAAGTATATTTGATTAAAGTTCATTCTAAGTTTTATTAAAAATGCATTTACTTTCTCTTAAAAAATCCGCAATTACTTTTTGGGCAACCCAATGCAAGATATCCAAGTTGGTGGGTATCCAAAGTTCGACCCGGTCGAAATTTGCGCCTTTTTTACTTATTATTTGCCCACCCACCCTGAATAGTTTGCTTTTGCAATGATATGACAGCGCAGCAATGTTTCAATTTAAATACGCACTGTGCCGCATTCGAATTGAACCATAAAATCATTTTGTTTAATTCCAACCACTTTGAATGGTCTCATTTCAATTTTGATACGGCTGATGGTGAGGCTGAAGCCCAGTCACTGCGCTCCTCCATACAATTCAACGCAATTTCGCTGAAATTTGCAAAGAGCATATTTGCTACTTGTTTATTTAGACGACAGTATTGACATCATCAGTTTCAGTTGAGGCATAAACATCACTAAAATAAGTAAAATATCATCATGGTGCCGGGAGCCAAGCCGACAACAACAACAGCAGCAGCAACTTGCATCGGCAAACAGACCACCCGGCCGGAGTAGATTCAGTGATGATGCGGATGATGCTGACATAGCATATCGCACAGCATCACTCAATTGAGACTTGTGGACAGACTGGCTGCTGATGCTGCTGCTGCTGCTACGGGTGCAGGAAAACGTTGGGTGGATTCATCATCAATACGCTTCTTTGGAAATTTCATGTTCATGTTTAAAACGATCTCAATAAACAAATGGAACATGACGAGTGGACTGCTTGCAACAGCAGAAACAACGGCCATCAACTGCCATAGCCCAGAAACCAGCAGGCTCATCATCAGTAAACTATACCCGTTTATTGTTTTCAATGATCGTTCAATGACGGCAGCACGGACACACAAACGAATGGATGCATGGTGGGCGGAGGGATAGACGATGGACGGTTGACAATCAAACTCTGGCTGCTGCATGCTATTCAGCTTACAGGGTAGTTTAGAGGACAGACTATTTGCAATGACATTTTTTATATGCATATGGGAAAGGAAGACGAATCTTGAGAAGCAACAAGCTACCACATCTTGAAGTATGCTGATAAAGTCTTGCAATCTTGCAATTGTGTATATGATGTGCAGGCGAAGTAACTCCCTCCATATGCCAATGAGTTAACGAGAAAGGCTATACTGAAGTTGTTGTTGGGTGTTTCGTTTCCAAATGAATGACTCAATTAAAAATTGTTTTTATTCAAATTGAAATTTCTAGAAATCGTTATTTGAATTCAAATTTATGTGGGTGGTATACTTCAAACATTAGTTCTCGGTAAGACAAATATGCGATTTGAAAATTTTAATTATTCCGTACAAGAGTATTTAAACTTTGTCTATTTTTTATGCAATGCCAAGAATACGAAGGGTTCCAACCTACGGAAAAAATTTAGACATAGCTTCCAACAGGTGTACAAAATTGTATCCAAATTTTTATCAGATTTAGATTTAGCTTGAACATTTGCAAGCTGATGGGCTTTTCAAAGCTATCTGGATGGTTCAATGGTAGGAACTTCCTACTTCTGCTCCTGTGGTAGGTATCACAATGGACGAAAACGTCTAAATGAGTCCGATGGCAGACTGCCACTTAAACCTAACCTAGATTTAGCTTCCATTTATATCTTTAACTGCTTTGCAGGCCAACGCAGCGCAGAGGTTACCATGCCCGCCATTGACGCTGAACGCCTGGGTTCGAATCGTGGCGAGACCTACTTCTGCTCCTGTGGTAGGTATCACAATGGACGAAAACGTCTAAATGAGTCCGATGGCAGACTGCCACTTAAACCTAACCTAGATTTAGCTTCCATTTATATCTTTAACTGCTTTGCAGGCCAACGCAGCGCAGAGGTTACCATGTCCGCCATTGACGCTGAACGCCTGGGTTCGAATCCTGGCGAGACCATCAGAAAAAATTTTCAGCGGTGGTTTTCCCCTCCCATGCTGACAACATTTGTGCGGTACTATGCCATGTAAAACTTCTCTCCAAAGAGGTGTCGCACAGCGGCACTCCGTTCGGACTCGTCTATAAAAAGGAGGACTCTTATCATTGAGCTTAAACTTGAATCGGACTGCACTCAGTGATAGGTGAGAAGTTTGCCCCTGTTCCTTAGTGGAGTGCTGATGGGCAAAATTTGCATTTGCATTGCTTTGCACTCTTAGGACTGTATAAATGTTGATTTGATATCTTAGTATCTGTGCTAAATTCCATCAATACCGAATTTCGTTGTTGTGTGCTATACGAACATTTCATATGATTTTTTAAGGACTCAAGAAGTCAAATCGAACACTATGTGCAAAATTTTAGTCAAATCGAACAAAAACTGCCGCTTGCAGGGGCTCAAGAAGTCAAATCGGGGGATCGGTTTATATGGGAGCTGTATCCATATAGCCTATTTGCAATTCCCAACCACCCACATCAATAGTTAAAAGGTTAGGTTGGGTTGAAAAGAGGGTGCAGATATTAATCCACCCCAAGTCACCATAAACATACACCTAAGCCAGTAATCGGCTTGTTGTGCGCTCTAAAATTTATAAAGTAACCTCTAAAAAGAAAATTTTAAGTTAGGAATTCCGTGCTACTTACAAAATCCTTAACTGTTTCCAATACCACTCCCCTAAGTTGGTTCTTGTCTGGTATTGTGTCCCCACCTAAATGCCGGTATCTGTAAGACGTGAAAGTCGGGCAATGACAAAGGATATGCTTCAACGTCTCATCATCTTCCCCGCATGCCCTACACTAGCTATCACTTGCCGCACCGATTTCGCATAAGTCAGCTCGTAGTCCTATGTGTCCTGCTATGATAGCAATAGCTATACTCACCTCCTTTTTACTACCTCTCAGAAATAGCCTCGTCTTCTCTCGATCGATCTGTATACTCCCATAGGATTTTCGCCGTCCTACCAACAGTTTCCCTGTTCCACAATGTGGCATGAGCATTTGTCGCCCACTCTCTTAACTCAGACTGCGTCGACCCAAAAGGCTTCGGGTTAACGAAGTTTATTGACGGCAGTCCTTTGGCCTTCACTGCCAAATCGTCTGCCCTTTCATTTCCCCTCACTTACCGTTATGGCACGGCACCCAAAGGATGCCGATTTCGCCATACTCACAAAATACGTTAATTTCCTTGTTTCACTGCAAGACTGTTCGTGACCTTACCATCCTGGTTGTTATTGCCCTTATGGCCAGTTTACTGTCCGTAAATATGTTTACACTCAACATCCTCGCATTAGCACCACACCACTTCAAGCATACCATGATCGCATGGATATCCGCCTGCTGGACCGTATTTTGGTCAAGCAGTCTAGTCCCTGGGTTCTCAATGTGAAGCCCCAGGCCCACTCCGTCCTCGAGCTTTGATCCATCAGTGTAACATGATCTTCCAGATGGCAATACTAGCGTTCCGCCAATCCAAGACTGTGCCGATGGCAGCAGTGCCTCGCACTCGACTTCAAGGTTCATGTCAGGTATCCGATCGGAAACCTCTTCCCTTTCTTCTAGGTTCCCTATCGTCGCCTCGATTATACCACAATGGTATGAGCTGCTCCCATCCTCAATCCTTTCTCCCATCTCCTTAAGTCTCATAGCCGCAGTGGCTGCCTCACACTTTATCTGTATGTCAATGGGTCGGATATCTAGAATAGTCTCCAGTGCCCTAGTGGGCGAGGTCCTCATCACTCCGTCTATGCCAAGACAACATGTTCTCTGAACCTGTTGTATGGTCCTTATGTTGCACTTTTTCTCCATATCAGGCCACCAAACTATAGAGGCGTACGTAAGTATTGGTCTAATCACGCTCCTGTAGAGCCAATGGACTATCCTAGGATTAAGGCCCCATTTCGAACCTACGGCCCGTCTACACAGTGTCCAACATCTGTGAGTCTTCTCAGTACGCTCCAATGGAGTTTCCTGTCCAAGATCACACCTAAGTATTTGACCTTGTCAGTTATCCAGATTGTGTTGTTGAGGAGACGTGGTGCGTTAAATTGGCTTACCTTCGTCTTCCTCGCGAACAGGCATATTTTAGTCTTCTCTGGGTTAACATTGAGACCTCTGGGTCTAGCCCAGTCATATGCCATATGCAAGACCCTTTTGGCCCTTCTGCATAGCTCGTTCGGATCCTTACCACTTAGAAGTATTATAGAGAACAGGCAAATATCAGTCTTCTCTGGATTAACATTGAGACCTCTGGGTCTAGCCCAGTCATATACCATATGCAAAACCCTTTCGGCCCTTCTGCATAGCTCGTTCGGATCCTTACCACTTAGAAGAATTACAACATCGTCTGCGTAGCACACGGGTTCAAATCCCTCCTCAGTCAGCATCCGTAATAGGTCATTTATGATGGTCACCCATATGAGTGCCAATAAAATGCCCCCAATGTGGCGTGCCCTGTGCCACTTTCTCCCTCATATTTATGCCATTGGACACACAACTTATCCACCGGTTACTTAGCATATGGTTTATCCAGTCTCTAAGGACCGGGTCCACCCGATACTGGTCTAAGGATTGGATCAATGTGTAGGTCCGCACATTGTTAAAAAACCCACTCGATGTCAATGCGTACCGCCAGGGTGTACCTTTTGGCATCGAAGGATTCTTCTATTTTATGCTCAACCTCATGCATGGCCACCGACCTTCCCTTGACATAGGCATGCTGTTTGTTTGTTTTTGAGCAGTTCGCTGTATGTCATACTCTTTATCATGGTGTCCACAATACGTTCCATGGTTTTGAGTAGAAAGGTACGTCCTTAAGGACGTAAGGCTTATGGGTCTGTAGGCCTTTGATGTCCCATAACTTGCCTTGCTGGGCTTGGATATAAACACCGCCCTTGCCTCCTATTAGGCTTTCGGAGTATATGCATCAGTATACGCTATGAAAATTTTGGGCAGATGAGGCGTTCGATAGTCTGCCTCTTTCTGTAGTGATGCCGGAAATATTCCATCAGGTCCGGGTGACTCAAATGGTTTGAAGCTCCTCAAGGATTCCTTCACCATAAATTCCGTAATTATAAACCTTCGATCAACGTCATTATTCCAAGATTCCGGTGTCTCCGTGAGTTCGTATCCTGTGAAAAATGGATTTTCATCAAAATCCTCAACATGTCCTCAGTTGTCTCTGCTCTCACTCCCATGTCGTCTACTAAAGTTTCAGTTTGGATATGGGTTTTTGAGAGAAATTTTTTTATCTTGGAGGCGTCATTAACGGTATCGACTGTTCGCAGAAAAGCTTCCAGGAGGCACGTTTTGCCCCAATAAACTTCCGCTTTTTTACGACGTGCTCTGTTAAAAAGTCTGCGAACCTCTTTCCCAAAAATGCGAATCTCCCCGGTGATCCAGGGTTTTTCTTGGGCTGATTTTCTTTCCCGAAGAGGACAACTATCTTCGAAGAACCCCACCAGTGCAGTCGTAATCCTGTTGACATTTTCGTCAATGTCCTCTATGCTTGGGCAATCTAAATTATCTTGCCCAAGTCTTCTTCTGAGTAGCCTTCCAATTTTTTTCCAGCAGGTTTTCAACTTATTCCGGAAGCTTATCGGATTCGGCGCTGGCCGTGCTATTCTATACCTGATGTAGCGATGGTCAGAGAAAGAGTATTCCATGGAGCCCCTTCAATCCTTAACCTCATCGATTGGATTTCCCGAACATATCTTCACATCTAGTACCTCCTCCTTAATCCTATTAACAAAGATAGCGGTGTTACCAATATTAAGTGCTATTAGGTCGTTAGTATTCCAGAACTATGCGAGGGCTTGGCCCCGCTTAGTATTGTTGGTACTTGGTATTCAATAGTCAGTATATGTGCAAAATTTCAAGCGGCTTGCTCTAGCCGTTCGACCGCTACTGTGATTTCGACAGACGGGCAGACGGACGGGGTTCTTTCGACTTTCTTTCGACTCAGAAAGTCGAGACGATCATACTTTATGGGGTCTTAGACTTATATTTCGAGGTGATACAAACGGAATGACTAGATTAGCATACCCTTATCCTATGGCGGTGGGTACAAACATCTAAGACGATCTAGCCATTCCCGTCCCTCCGTCTATAGAAATCAGGCCACACTCTTAAAAAATAGCGATATTGAGCTGAAACTTTGCACAGATTCTTTTTTGTCCATACGCAGGTTAAGTTCGAAGATGGGCTCTATCGGACTATATCTTGATATAGCCCCCATATATACCGATCTGTCGATTTAAGATCTTAGTTTGGATATAGCTGCCAAAAAAGACCAATATTGAACCAAAATTCAATAATGACTTGTAAAGGGTGATTTTTTAGCTATTTTTTTTTTTGGGGGAAAATCGGTTTAAACGGTTCACGTACGTTTCGTGTTTTGTTTCACTGTCAGCTTGGTTTATAAGTTTGCTATAAATCGTCTTAAAAACGAACAACGTTTGCGAATTATTGAATTTTGTTATCAAAATACGTGCCTTGTAAGAAAATTTTTCGCGCGCTTCATCCATGTTATGACGAAGCTCATTTTTGGATCAATGGGTACGTAAATAAACAGAATTACCGATTTCAGAGTGAAGATCAGCCGGAAGCATTGCAAGAGCTACCAGTGCACCCAGAAAAAGTCATAGGTTGCTGCGGTTTATGGGCTGGTGGCATCATTGGACCGCACTTCTTCAAAGATGATGCGAACCGTAACGTAACAGTGAATGGTGAGCGCTATCGTGAGATGATATGCAACTTTTTTTACCCCAAAATGCAAGAGCTTGACTTGCATGACATGTGGTTGGCATAGCAATGGACATATTGAGAGGCGAGTTGGTCGCCTAGATCGTGCGATTAAACGCTTTTATACTATTTTTTTGGGGGGCTATGTTAAAGCTCATAAATTCCGTGTCGGGATTTAGAAAGAACCTCGGACCCTGGTTCTATTCGGTTTGCCAGAACTGCCTCCACCATCGGTCGGTGAGGTGTAACCGGTGCACGGACTGGGTACATTTCCGATCTTGCTCTGGCCTTTCGTCACTATGGAATCATAGTCACACTGAATATGTTGCAAGGTGCTGTGCGAACATTGACAGCAGTGGGTCACAAACGTTGTCGTCGTCAATTTCTGCGTCCTCTTCATCGGATTATGTGAAAACTCCCCGAACACTCCCACGCTGCAATATACGCAACACCAGCATCGCAGCAATTCATTTCTACAATTGAATTGCAACTGTCTCCGAAGCAAGATTGACGAAATAGTGAATTTTATGAGCCAGAAGAACATATCGCTTATGGAACGGAGTTTGGGGACTGGACTCCGTGTGGTGTATCACGAAGGCCAATCCGTGCAGTATAGACCCATCCCGCCTGCGCCTGGCGCTTGTGACTCCTATATGGAGTGCATGGGGATAACAGTCAAGTCTAGTATGAGAATAGAGGAATTCAACGTGTACATACCGCCGGTTGATGGCTGTTACCCTGTTAATAGCCAAGCTTACAAGCCCGACACAAGTGGGCTACTATCTGCCAATAATCTTCTAGTTCGAGGAGACTTTAATGTGCATGACATTGCATGGCATTCTCCTCTAGGTAACGACTAACGGGGCATAGCTTTGGCAGCGCAGATTGAAGGCTCCACGTTTTGCACGGTGAAAGAGGATGCCCCCACTACGATTACGAGTAGGTGTAGCAGCTAGCCAATCTTTTCCATTGCGTCCCTTGATCTCCTGAGTGACGTATCCTGGCAAGCCGTCATTTCTTTGGGATCAGACCGCTTCCACATAATTCTCACCATCTACCGACCACCTGACTTCATAACCTCTGAGCGCCGGACGTTTATCAATCCAAAGATGGTCGATTGGGCTTCAGAGAGTACACCAATTGCCGCTTCAGTGAACTGACATCCCCCTCGGGTGTGCTAGTTGCCGAGAGGAAATTCCGAGACATTATTAACGCAGCAGCCGCTCGCTTTATACCAGGCGGTCGAATATTCCAAGTGCGGCCCAATTTCCCGGCACAAGCAGTGGTACTCGCAGACGAGCGTTATGGGATTTGTTGTACGGACCCCACTAACCCCATAATCAGCTGAAAGCTGAATCTGGAAATAAACAGGATAGTCAACGAACATAGGCGGAATTTGCGGCTGGAACACTTGGAGCAATGTAACTTAGGTACCGGTCCAGGCAAGCTGAGGTCTACTGTTAAGTCACTCTCGCACCCCGGTAGACGGGATAACAGGACCTCAGTCACTTTTGGCAACGTAACCGTCACTGATCCAAGGAGATTGCGCAAGGTGGTTCAACCGTCCATTGGACATCCCGAGAGTGACAGGGCTAGGAGGAGAGCCATTTGATGTATTTGTGATCTCCGAGCCGATAGACAGCCATCACAAATTACTGCGGGTGATGTTATAAATGTCATCCCTGGTGCCACATCGTCCCCCAGCGGAATCTCTACACTGATGCTGAAGAATCTGGATCTACCAGGAGTTGGAGGCCACCGTAGCGCAGAGGTTACCATGTCCGCCTATGACGCTGAACGCCTGGGTTCGAATCCTGGCGAGACCACCAGAAAAAATTTTCAACGGTGGTTTTCCCCTCCTAATGCTGGCAACATTTGTGAGGTATTATGCCATGTTAAACTTCTCTCGAAAGAGGTGTCGGACTGTGGCACGCCGTTCGGACTCGGCTATAAAAAGGAGGCCCCTTATCATTGAGCTTAAAACTTGAATCGGACTGCACTCATTGATATGTGAGAAGTTTGCCCCTGTTCCTTAGTGTAATGTTCATGGGCAAAAAAAAATTGCATTTTTACCTGGAGTTGAGTACCTTACTACTGTCCTTAACCTGTCTATGAACACTCTTACAGTTCCCAATGTCTGGAAAATGGGCAGAGTGATTCCGCTACTGAAGCCTAGAGGGAGGGAGTAGTACAGACCGATCACCCTACTCTCACCAGTAGCCAAGAGGCTTGTGGAAGTACTCCTTCCGAGTCTCATTGGAGAATTTCCCTTTACCGAGCATCAGCATAGATTGCGAAGACTGCATAACACAACAACTGCTCTGCATGCCATCGCCAATCAATTAATCAGGCCAGGCCAGGTGATCGGACGGTCCTCGTGGCATTGAACCTATCGAAGGCATGAGACACGGTCCGCCATGCCAAACTATTTGAGGACATCGCCAATACGTCCCTCCAGCCAGGCCTGGAACGTTGGATCGCTAATTATCTGTGTGGTCGTGGAATTAAGGGATAAGAAGTGGAAGCACCGTTGAGTGAAACAGGGAGTTCCCCAAGGCAGGGTGATATCTCCGGCACTGTTTAACCTCTACCTAACCTCTCGTCCACCCCATCCAGACGGCATAGAGAGCGCATCATATGCGGACGAATACGATACGATCATGGCATCAGGCCCCCCACCCATTGTTGACATCTGCGATAGGTTGAAAGTCTACCTCAACGAACTTGCCTCATATTTCGCTGCAAGAAATCTGAAGATATCTGCCACCAAATCTTCAGCCACTTATTCACTACAAATACGCGTGAGGTGAATGCCGAGCTGACTTTGATGATCGAGGGAGAAATTATTTCGACCACCAAGTGTCCCAAAATACTTGGCGTCACATTTGAGAGCTCTTACACATTATCCCCACATGCCACAGCAATTTGCGATAAAGTCAAAAGTAGAAACAAGGTCCTCAAGTCACATGCCGGCAGCACTTGGGGTGCAGACAAAGAAACCTTGTTGACCACGTACAAAGCAATTGGACGGTCTGTGGTAAGTTATGCAGCGCCAGTGTGGTCTCGTCAGCTAATGTGACACACTGTGGAATGGTATTCAGGTCTGTCAGAATACCGCCCTCCGAACTGCAACGGGCTGTCTCCTAAGTTCTCATGTGGACCATCAGGAGATAAAGGTCCTACCAGTGCGAAGACATAACTATTGGGTTGCCCAAAAAGTAATTGCGGATTTTTTAAAAGAAAGTAAATGCATTTTTAATAAAGCTTAAAATGAACTTTAATCAAATATACTTTTTTTACACTTTTTTTCTAAAGCAAGCTAAAAGTAACAGCCGATAACTGACAGAAGAAAGAATGCAATCACAGAGCCACAAGCTGTGAAAAAATTTGTCAACGCCGACTATATGAAAAATCCGCAATTACTTTTTGTGGCAACCCAATACATGCTGTCCAAGCAATACCTTTTGGGCTGTTATCGCAGGGGCCATCCAAATCATTATTTTGTGGAGTAGTATCCATCGCCCAAGCCTTAAGGTAGATCTTCATGATCTAGAGCGTGAGGTTCACCGTTTATGAAGACACATACCTACCGCGTGAATGTAGTCCTTTGAGGACGGCCGCCTCCCATACACCTGAAGAAATTGACCTCACCCGGCACACCTGGGTAGTTCTGGCTCAATTACGAGCAGACAGATGCCGCCGTCTTAACTTCTACAGAGCAAGGATTGATGCAGATGTGTAAGATATATGTCCCGATTGTGACCAGGGACTACACGTCACCAGCCAGACCCACTCGACTCAGATCCAGATCCCTCTAGACGCACCCCATCATAGTGACAGAGTTCCTGGATCTGGAACAGAATCAAGCAGACGAAAGATATTGGGTTGCCCAAAAAGTAATTGCGGATTTTTCATATAGTCGGCGTTGACAAATTTTTTCACAGCTTGTGACTCTGAATTTGCCTTCTTTATTCTGTCAGTTAGCAGCTGTTACTTTTAGCTTACTTTAGAAAAAAATTATATTTGATTAAAGTTCATTCTAAGTTTTATTAAAAATGCATTTACTTTCTTTGAAAAAATCCGCAATTACTTTTTGGGCAACCCCATAGGACACAACAGCAACCACTTAAACCATTGGCTTCATCGTTAAGCTGAATTTCTTTATACTCTTTCATTAACTAGCTAATGTTCTGAAAGGGTTATACATTGTGGTGATTACCCGAATTAGATTTTTCTCATGTCCCAAAATGTTTCTCTTAATTACGCAAGGATTATATATTGCCAACAATTTCACGAAATAAATGAGCAGGAGCCTATCCTAAAGATAAGATATGTGTCACTTCTTTCGTCATACATTAAAATGTTCACGTTTAGCGTTTTACCCAAGGCGTTCCTTGGTTTTTTTTTATGCTTTAGTTTTGTTATTGTTGTTGGTTGGCTGGGTCTATTCTGGGTCTTCTAGAGAAACTTATTAGCATAACTCTGAAACAAAATCTACGGAAACCCACACAAAGATTGCATAAATTTTCCACATCCCAGGGAGACCTCCAAATACTCGTATTGGCAGCATAACAATTTCGGGCAATTGCACACACAGAACATTTTCATATTTTTCGCTCGCTTGTGTTGCCATGGTTCACGTTAATCTTGTTTTAGCATTCGAAAACAATTAAAACATACGTATGAATATATTGGAATTTTTTGTTGTCTTCTTTCATTTTCAGAAACTTTCGGTTGTGGCAGGCGATGCTGCGCTCACGAACAGTTTTACATGTTTGGTACTTAAAGTTGAAATGGCACAGTGTTCGGAAACTTCATTGGTAAGTAGAGAAAAATACAAGTTAATAAATTTTCCTTACAAATGAAATCTGATTGAAAATTTGTAGGATAGATAAGTTCGATCCTTTCAGTAATAGCCTCTTCTTCTCACGCTCTGGATCCCCCCCATTTTAATTTCGCCGTCCTACCGACCATTTCGTGGTTCCACAATGTTGCATGCGCATTCGTCGCCCACTCCCTTAACTCGGACTGGGTCGACCCGAAAGGCTTCGGGTTAACCAAGTTTATTGACGGCAGTCCTCTGGCCTTGGTCGCAAAATCGTCTGCCCTTTTATTTCCCCTTACTCCGTTATGGCCTGGGACCCAATCGATGCGGATTGTGCCATCCTCAGAGAAGGCGTTAATCTCCTTGTTACCCTGCAAGACTGTTTGTGACCTTACCGTCCTGACAATTTTACTATCGGTAAAGATGTTCACACTCGACGTCCTCGCGTCAGCACCACACCACTCCACGCCTTCCGTTTCAAAAGTAACCCATATTCTTATATGATTTCTTGTGCCCCTTGATGGCACTTACCTACCTTATCGCAATTGGCTGAAAATTTCAAATGAAGATCTGTCGCTCCGGTAGCCAAGTTAGGTGAGGTTAGAATAGGATGACTCCATGATTGTTCTCATAGCATCCGCGTAGGCCATCATGTGACCCATTGTGATTCCTCATGAACTCGTCTTCTTCTCTCTGCAGGAAGACCTGTCTGGAAGACAGGCTTCAATGCACTTTCTCATACCACTTTGCCGCCTCGATGAAGGCCTTGTATTTGATTGGGTTAACGCCTCTAAGTTCATCTAGTGCCTGAAAGAAAATAGAACCAAGTATGCCATTTCTACTTTGGTATAGTGCAAGGCATTGATATAGGAAATGAAAACTGTCCTCTTTAGCGTTTATATCATGACGCCAGCGGCAGATATTATCATTTCTAATGCCTATGTGAAACATGTGTTTATTTAGCTTATTGTGTCCAGTTATGATCCCATTGACCACATTAAAATGCATCTTCTCCATTGAGCGTCAATGTTCTGTTTCGAACGTTCGTCCCACATCAGCTTTGTTGTCTCACAACATTCGCTTCTATT